>NC_045628.1:49153863-49456893 GCF_009829155.1 Mustela erminea | reverse complement strand
ATGTGTATTACTATCTATTCCAGATAAAAGCTAGCTTGTTACGACATTCTCTGTTTCTTGGACTAGAGATAAAAGTGTTTTCATCCTAATTAGTGTATACTGATTGCCAGGGACTGTTTGATTTGCTTAAGTGATAAGTTCACATCACAAACAATAGCTGTAATTGCATTTGCAGGTGATTAATCGTAAAACAATCCACTGCCATTCCCAAATATAATCTATCCCTGTACTGGAAAGTAGAAAAGTGGATGTGGTAAAAATCAATATTCCTGAACCTTACAATCCTTCAATATGACACTAATTCTTATATTCCCCTTGAAGTTATAATATTAGAATTGATTTGCTGTTTACTATTTAGTTAGGCAGTGGGAGTTCCAAATCCTTTCACTTGACTTTTTCTACCATAATAACCATTATGTCTGTGTCAAGCAGACACTGTGGGTGTTATTCCAGTTGCTAAAAATATTTACTATAATAATACACAGTGAGTATGGGTATAAATATAATATGAGTGATAAATATGAATTAAACCATGAAGTGGATTTAGGGCAAAATGACATTTATTTTTTGATTTCATTAAGCCCACTCTGACCCATGGATCACTGACTAATTCTTAAATCTCCAGGAATTAGTATTATTTTAGAATCAGTGTCCAATAATACCTCAAGGATCTAGATATCATTGTATCTAGTATAAACAGTCTCTCTGAAAGAGGTAAGAGAAGTAGTAGCATAACTTGTGGAAGGCCAGAGAATTTCCACTTTTCTACCGCTGTATGTGTTGAGAGGTGGGAGAAAAGTCCCACCTGTGGATAATTTTTGTGCCCAAATGATAACCTTCTGTGTTTAGAATAGAATAAATTTATCAGAATATCATCTAAAAAATTATACACATAGTAAACCAAGTAAATATATCTGTTTCACATTAATAGGACCAAACTGAAATGATTAACAGTGAATATACTTTTCAATGAATAAATAAGTTTTCAGGAATTTAGTATGGAAATACAGATCTTGATTAGAAGATGTTATCTATTACTACAAAATCTAAATTTAAAAGGATCACAAGTCTGCACACCTAATGTAAATGAATATAATCTTTCTCAAAAAAAACAAATGAATGACATAAATATTTTTATTTTATTTCAAAATAATCAAGTGAGAGGTTTTTAGTAGCTACAAAATTCAAAAAACAATCTTGAGAAATCTAGAATATACTAAACTTTGTTACTTAGATAGCTTGGGAGAATTTAACAAAGGTCTTCTGGCTCACTGAATATATTTTATAGTACTCATGCTATTATTTTAAAAAATTTTATCACACACATTTTATCTACTAGAACACTAGTGTAAATATATTGAAAACTCTTCTAGAGTAATTGCATACTCTAGGGGTTTAATTAACAACAAAGAAAACATATATTAATGACACTGTTTAGGATAAGTAACATATCTAAATTACTATTATGGTAATATTAATGTATATTGTTCAAATATGCCTAGAATTTCAAAACGAATAGGAAGAAAGTATTGTCCTCTACTTTATTTTATGTATTTAGTCTTAAAAGTTGAAATGAAGTCTATGAATTACAATACATAAAGCTAAATCATACTAATGTTAAAAATAAATATTTCACTTAATTATTTTTAATTTTCCTGTATTTATAGTCTGGCATATTATATTTGTTAATTAGCTATATTATCAAAGAGGCCTTCTGATGTTAAACACCAAGTGACATTTTGTATTCTGAAATATATAGCCAGTGATTGGCTTAAGGGAAGAGTTACACATTTTTAAAAGAAAACAGTATTGGTGCCCTGCAGTTTCTTGGGTTATTAAATAGGAAGGATAATAAACACAAAAGGACTACCTGGATCCTTTCATTAACAAATATTTAATGTGTGTCCCTACTCTTTCCAGTCTTTGTAGTAAGTGTACTACATACTACACATTAATATGTATACTGGGTATACATATCTTATAAAATAGATACAATTTCTAGTCTCTTGCAGTTCATATCAGTGATACTTTTTCAACTCTCCTTATCAAATCTTCTTTATTCTTTAACTGCCTTTTTGAATCATGTTTTTTTCCCTCCACACCATTCAGTTAAAATTGATCTTACTGTATTTACTAATGATACCTTATACTCCATACATTTAGTAAATATTTATGTTCTTATAGTATTTGATGGCTATGAATTCTACATTGTGGAAACAGTCTTGTGTTTTCTGAGAATTGTTTTAAATCTTACTTCGTTTATTCTTAAGCAATATCATATGTGTGTTTTTCTTTCCTTCTCTCCCTCTACTTGCCTCTTAAATGACTATGTTGTTATTTGAGACTTTTCTAAATTCTTCACTCTTTCCCTGTGTATATGTGACTTTCTTTCTGCCTCAAAAACTTGTAAATGGGGAGAAAATTCAGGAAAGCACACAACTCAAACTCACATAATTTTGATGACCAGTGATGGACCTTCCCTGGACTTACAGTCAATAAAAAGGCAGCTCTTCGGGCACCTGGGTGGCTCAGTGGGTTAAGCCGCTGCCTTCGGCTCAGGTCATGACCTCAGGGTCCTTGGATCAAGCCCCGCATCAGGCTCTCTGCTCAGCAGGGAGCTTGCTTCCTCCTCTCTCTCTCTCTGCCTGCCTCTATGCCTACTTGTGATCTCTCTCTGTCAAATAAATAAATAAAATCTTTAAAAAAAAAAGGAAAGCTATGCATATTTCCCCCAAGACCTCCTGGAACCCAGTGAAAGGATTTAGCCTAAGAAAACAGCATGTATATAAGTGAACAGAAGTAACCACATGCAGTATAGACTGAGGAAAATTTTGTGGCTATAAAATTAGGTGAGGAAACAAAGTAGCTTACTATGTAAGTGGTGGAAGTTGAGGTGAATGCTTTAAGTAGATTTACTTAAAAATTCTCTGTATCTCCAGATTTTTTTTTTCTTTACACAGCTAATGTTTATATGTTTCCTGTTTTTAAATTTGTGAGAAATCTGTACTTTACCTATTATAGAGGGTATGAAATTGGGAAGAAGGCTCTGACATTTTTTAAGTCCTGAAAAGAATTGTCAACTTTCTCTTTCTTAGTTTTTCTCCTTCATTCTCTACTATACAACCAAATCATATTGTTCCCATTCTGCTCCATGTTCACTGCTCTTGTCAAGTCTGAATTGAATTCTCCATGCTAAATTCACTGTTCTGTTCTTGGTTCTCACCTCACTTGTCTTTTCAACATGATTTAATATTTTATCACTCTTTTTTGGAAACACTTCCCTTGTTACACTTCCAGGAATCAAACTCCTGTTTTTTTGTTTGTTTGTTTTTTCCCACTACCTGCACTTTTTGCCAGTCCATTTCACCTTCTTGTTTCCGTGATTTACTACAGGAGTAGTCTTTGGATTTCTCTATCCGTACTCACTTGCATGGCAAATTTATTTGACTCTTGTTGTGTAGTGCATTCCTTGAGAGATGAAATGATTACTCTGAGTCCAGTAACTTGGAACAAAGAGAGGTCCAAAGGAGCGGCACCTCGAGGGACTGCCAAGAAGTGCAGGTGTGGAGGTGAAGCCCTGAGTCTGGATGAACTCTCAGTTTTATTTTCATAGAATGTAAAGTTTGCAAAAGCAAAGAACAGCTCAAGAAAGAAATCACATGAGGGACAACAAGGAACTGTGTGTGTGTCTGTCAGTATGGGTCCTAATGAAGCATTAACTAGGGGGCTGCAGGAGATGAGAAGGCCAACCTCACTAGGCTTATCAACCATCATTGCTATTTTTGGCATGTACTGTTTTCAGTATGGAATAATGGAGGAAGGGTTGGCTTTTGCCATATGCATACAGCTTTTCTCATATATGCATGTTTCTGTTCTTATTGTTTCTTTTACAAACTCTTAAATAAATATGTTGGGCCCATAATTCTCCCTTAAAATTCAGACTTGTTTACCCAAATGTGTCTTCAGTTCATTCACTTCAAAATTAGAATTTCCAAATCTAAATATCCAATCAGCTCTGTCAACCTGTTCCACCTTTGCAACCAGTTCTGTCAACCTGTTCCATCTTCTGTCTTCTCCATCTTAGATAGTGATAACTCCATTATTCTAGTTGTGATTAATCATCTTAACTTGCCCATAGTCATCTCTTTTGGTCACATTATAACCAATGTGTCAAAATATCTGGTTTTCTCTTTCTTCAGAATACAACAAGATAAATCTACCTCCCACTTCCTCCACTGGTTCCATTTTGGTAAAGCTCTGTTAATCTTTCACAGTATAGTTGTAATAACCTACTTTGGCCTTCCTGCTGAAACACTTTTACGTCTGCAGTCAATTCTCTGAACAGTTCCCAGGGTTTTCCTTTGAAAATATATATCAGTCTGCCACTCACTTATGGCTTTCCATTTTACTTAAAATAAAATAAAAGCCTATACAGTAATCTATGAAGTCTATATATGTAGGGATTCTTTATGTCTATGATAGTAGTTTATCCCGCTCTCTCCCTTGTTTATTTATTTCTGTTTACCCCGGTGTTTCTAGTTTTCCAGGTTCCCCCCTTTAAATGTTCCCCTTGGCTGCTGGGCTTTGTACTGGCTATTAGCTTTTCTTCAAATATCCATGACTCAATATTTTATTTCCTTTTATTTTTGCTAATATTTCAGTGGTCACAGAGACATCATCTGACTACTTTAAAAAAAAAAATCACAAGATTCTTAGTATAATCCACTCTTCTTATTCTGTTCTATATTTTCCCATACTATATATAATCTTTTTAAATATTCTAAATAGCCCACCTATTTGTTTATTTTTTTGTCTTCTGTCACACTTTAAGATCTATGAAGTTAAGCATTTTAATTTGCTTGTTTTCTGCTGAATCCTTAGCATCTAGCATAATTCTTATTACATAATTGCTGAATAACTGAATTAATTGGAGGACCTGAGATTATAAAAAACTATCTAAAATAGAAAGGAAATTAGGGAAGGTACCATGTTTATCTTGTTCCTGGTCACATCATTTTTGCCTAGCATAGCACCAAGAACATTAGAGACCCCTAGTAAATATATGTTGATTTAATAAATTTCCTCTCTAACAAGTTCTATGGATTGAATGTTTATATATCCCCAAATTCATATGTTGAAATCCCAACCCCCGAGGAGGTGAGGCTTTGGGGAGGGTTGAAGTCATGTTGGTGGAACCCTCATAAATGGGATTAATGTCCTGAAAGAACACCTTTGTTCTTCACCATGTGAGCTTCAACAGTCATCAAAGAGGATGGAGACCATCAAAGAGGATGGAGATACCAAGTTTGCTGGTGCTATAACCTAGGACTTTGGAGCCTCCAGAACTTTGGGAAATAGTTTGTTATTTTTTAAGCCACCCAGATTATGGTTTTTTTTTTTTTTTAATTGACTGGACTAAGGAAAACCAATTTAGCAAATACATTGAATATGTATTGTGTATCCATCTACATTTTGGTGTTATAAATATTTTGCCCAGATATTTTATTTTTACCTAATTAAAATTACATACTTATCTATGAGATAAAAATTTATTTCTCTATAGTTTTGGATATTTGAAATAGATATAACATTTTATATATGTGTGACATATATAGCTTTGTGTGTGTGTTGTATACACATAAGTATATTTTGATAAAGTATATCATCTTAAAATTAGGAAAGAAAATATTTTCTAAATGTTAATGGGAATTTTATACAAACATCTAAAGAAAATGTAATTTTAATATGATTAATCTCACTTATTTATGACCACTATAGATTCAATCATAAGTAATCCACTTAAGCAAGACAAAACATGAAAAAAGTACATCGTTATTGAAAATAACAAAAGCTTATATGGTTATAAATTGTAGTCATTTTTGCTTGTGTAGCAACTAAAGTTTCCAAGCAAGTAATCAAACTCTATAATTAAATTATGTAATAAAAGGATGAAAATGTGGTTCAATTAACAAGATTCTTCTTTTCTGGTACATTTGCTCCTTTCTCCTTAGTTGTCCTTTGATATTGTGTTCTGTTTTATGACTGTCACATTAGCTGATAAAAATCAACTGGAATCTGAAGAGAGTGGGAAACACCTGTCACATTGTTGAATTACTCTAAATATAACCTGATAATGAATAATGTATTTCAAAATTATATCCATATGTTTTTGTCTTGGTTGATATGAGCATTACATAAAATAATAGTCTGATAATTTAGTTTTGGTTCCCTTTTTTAATTTAAATATTTAAAAGTGAGACATTATATTCATCTGTTAATGATACAATTATTCAATTAGTTCATTGATTCATTTATTCTTGAAACATATGCTTAATATTTAGAAACTATATACTTCAGTAAATCATATTTGAAGCTCACCTACTCTAGAGAAGTTTATAATCTAAAAGTAGAGGCAAGTATGTATACAACTAAATATAGAATACAGATGGAAGTGAATTTGAAGGTGAAATAGTATAAAAACAGATGATAGGAATGAAGGGGAAGTAAAGATTATATTGTAACCGAAGAAATGATGCAGTCTAATGATAAAGATTTATTTGCCCAAGCAAGAGAGTTCAGGAGTTTTGTTTGTTTGTTTGTTGGTTTTGTTTTTTAAGATTTTATTTATTTGTCAGAGAGAGAGAGAGAGAGCACACAAGCAGGGGGATCGTCAGGCAGAGGGAGAAGCAGGCTCCTGCCAAGCAAGGAATTGGTTGCAGGACTCAATCCTAAGACCCTGCGATCATGATCTGAACTGAGGGCAGATGCTTAATCAACTGAGCCACCCAGGAGTCCTAAGAAAGGTCAGGGGTTTTAATGAAAATGTGTAATAAGCATTAGTAAGGATGAATACCCAACTTTTGTAGCAACATGGACGGGACTGGAAGAGATTATGCTGAGTGAAATAAGTCAAGCAGAGAGAGTCAATTATCATATGGTTTCACTTATTTGTGGAGCATAACAAATAGCATGGAGGACATGGGGACTTAGAGTGGAGTGGGGGAAATTGGAAGGGGAGGTGAACCATGAGAGACTGTGGACTCTGAAAAACAATCTGAGGGTTTTGAAGGGACGGGGGGTGGGAGGTTGGGGTACCAGGTGGTGGGTATTATAGAGGACACGGATTGCATGGAGCACGGGGTGTGGTGCAAAAATAATGAATACTGTTATGCTGGAAATAAAAAAAAAAAAAAAAAAAAAAAAGCATTAGTGTTAGGTATATACCTAAAAAGCTTCCATTTCTCCTGCTGGCATTTCCTGCTGACCTGGTTGAAGAAATTGAGGCTAGAGGGTTGTGTCTATGAATGGTCTTGCCCATCAGTGCCTGTTCTGGATAATCAACTGCCCCAGCCCTGAAGGGTGGGTGCTTGGAAATGAAGTTGATCCTATTGTGTCTCCCTAGGGAGCCTAAAAGTTGGGAATTTTGAGGGGATGACTGCTTTGACACTGAACATAGAGAATGAGAGAAGTCTGAAGGGACTGGATTAAAGTCTGGTAGTTCTTCAGTGGGACAAATGTCAATCCTTTTGATAAATGGATCATGGGGAAAAATGAAGGATTGCCAAGGAGAGGATAGGACATTTCAAGTTTTAACAATGAAAATACAAGTTTTATTGCCATTACCTGAATATCACCACTTGAGGAAATTTCATACCGTAAGAACCACAGTATCATTAAAGCTAACTTTCTAGTTTTTGTTTAAAATGTATTAAATATGTACAGGTTCTATCAGAGAATAGAATATATTTATGGAAAACATTTTGTAATGTCTGCTGAAATTTTTATTGCAAAACTTTTTTTTTTTAATATAACAAACTCAAACATGTAATTCTAATTCTAATAGGAAGCTTTCAGCACACACACACACACAAAGAATATAAAGAGAATTGCTATTTTGATCAATAAAGCCCAAATTTGAATAGCAGATGAAACTATAGTGCTTTTTTACTATGTTGACATATGGCTTGCTTCTTCTACCTGAAATTCAGAAATGGTTGATTTCAGATAAACTCAGCATGTTTACAAATTATTCAACAATTGACATCCATCATAGATATTTTGTGAATATATTACTACAATTGTAGCACATTTCAAGAAGAATAAAATATTGAAAAAAATCACCTTAGTAGACTCATTATGAAATACAAATTTTAGAAATATATGCATTATTTTTTCATAGATTTCTTATTTTTGATCACAGTTAAAGGTCAGAGATATATCAGTGTGGTGATTATTAATATTTCCCCAGTTAACATTATTAAGTAATGTGAATAGGAATGTGTCTTCTAGAATAGCATATTTTATTACCAAAATCTATCTTTTTAAATAATAAATGGAAATATTCAATTAATTCTGTCTTCCTTTAAATTAATATTTCCTGTCACAACAGGTTAATTTTCTGTAATTTTTATCTTTAAAAGATATAGAGTTTGTAACTTCCCAATACAATTTTTTCAGCAATATGTTAGAGATTGTATTAGGTACAGTAGAAAACATAGTGTAAATGTTGTGAAATTCTTTTCTGAAATTTAGAGATGTGAGTGATCATTCATGAGTTAGTCATGCCTATTGTATGTGTTTATGTAGTTTATATACATTATAAGCAGTAATTAAACCTATTTTATGTGTAATGAAATTCTATTCATAAAGAGTAAAAATATTATGACAGTGCTTCAAATAAACACAGTACTTTTTGTATGTAAGTAAAACAATGTAAACAGTGATAATTTTCTTTTTATTGCCACTGCAAAGGATGGTCTATTTAAAGATAGTTATACACTGGGACGCCTGGGTGGCTCAGTGGGTTAAAGCCTCTGCCTTCGGACTCAGGTCATGATCCGAGGGTCCTGGGATTGAGCCCCACATTGGACTCTCTGCTCAGTGGGGAACCTGCTTCCTCCTCTCTCTCTCTGCCTCCCTCTCTGCCTACTTGTGATCTCTGTCAAATAAATAAATAAATAAATAAATAAATAAATAAATAAATAAATAAATATTTTTAAAAAAAGATAGTTATACACTGAGGAGTCAAACGTTATTGGAAATACTGACAAACTTTATTGGAAATTTAAGAGTTACATCTTTTCTTATTTCTGACCAGGGTTCAATATAATTATTATTTTTTTTACTGTCAGTATAGTGAGAATAATAACAGAAGTCTATTGTTTATATGATAAATTTTGTCCAGTACATATGTATGAAGTCTCAGAAAATGTCTTTCAAACTATTGCTTATATTGGTCGCTTGGGAGATTGTTATAGTGCCAGTTTCTAGAACAAATACCATGAGGTTTCTGATTTTGTAAATCTAAGCAAGTCTAAGGAACACACTACATTTTTAGAAACACTGACTTCATGGTGTTTTGCTTTTTAATAAGCAAACACACACAAAGGCATAAAAAATGAATTAAGAGTAAATCTCAGGGGGCACCTGTGTGGCTCAGTGGGTTAAAGCCTCTGTCTTTGGCTCAGGTCATGATCCCAGGATCTTGGGATCAAGCCCCGCATTGGGCTCTCTGCTCCGCGGGGAGCCTGCTTCCCCTTCTCTCTCTCTGCCTGCCTCTCTGCCTACTTGTGATCTCTGTCTGTCAAGTAAATAAATAAAATCTTAAAAAAAAAAAGAGTAAATCTCAGTTTTTCTTTTACTTAAAGTCATTTAAACAGAAGTATAGTCAGTGAAGAATATTATACACCCAAATAAAAAGGATTTTTATCTTTTTATACTCCTGAGGGAAAATGTCTTCTATATTTTTCAGTGCAGGGAGCAAATATGCTTTAAATGCTTTCTATGCAACAAGCCCTGGACGTATACAAATTATGACCAGCTGGAAATAAAAGTGTGAATTTATTTTTATATGTGAATATCTGTATAAATTAATTTCAACCTTTTGTGTAACATGTGGAATATGAAAACAAAAAGAAAAATAGTCTTTTTCCTTTGTCTTTTAAATATGTTATCTTTTAAATATATTACCTATCAGTAATAGAAAGAAGAAAAAAAATGCATGATTAAGCCCATTTGATGAAATAAGAAAACTCTAAAAAGAAGGCTGTGCCTGAATATAGATACTGCTTATACCTTTAAAAATATTTGCCTATAAAAAATTTAAAAAGTTTAAAGCTATGGAAAGTAATGTGAATGAGACAGCCATGGTTTCACTGCTCATATTTTAACAAAAGCTGACTTTTTTGCCAAAGTCAAAGAATGGATTTGAGTTCACTAGGAAGAACAAGGAAAGGAAAGACACCTAAAAGAATAACCCTGAAGATTCACTGGGTTATAATCCTCTCACCTTAAGTGAAGATGAAAACTGACTTGCTTACAATCAGAAGAACATAGTAAGAGTGATAGGATGTCACTCCTGTAAGTACACTGTATTGTGTAAGGCCACATCATAATAGACTATAAAGAGACTCTTTGGCCCTGAAGAAGCAAGCTGCTAAAATCACTCTTTGGGAATGTGATAGGAAATTAATTTAGAAGTCAGTGTGGCATCCTTTCATAAGCCTTTTATTTTTCTAATGATCAATAATAGATTGACATATTTATTTTCATAATAGATATGAACAACAAAGCATGCTTTCTGCATAATAATTTCTTTATCATAACTGGAGGTATTGTATATTGTGAAACTGTATGCATTAAAATCAAATTTGAAGAAGAAACTAAAGCAATGTCAACAGAAATAAGCAAATGAGCATGCAGTCCTATAGGTCTTAAAGCACATGTTTCTTCTATTCAGAATAATTCCTCTCTTGATCCCAAGTGACTACTTGCATTTATATTCAGTCTTATAAATCATATCTCTTTATTCTTCAAGATTTCCATAACTTTCCCTTTCTGTAGTAACTGTGGTTCCTACCCTTTCATATTTTCTTATCATGATGATGCACTTTAATCAGTATTTGAGATCATTGATTGATTGGTTGTTCTTAAGAGAATTTCCATAAGAACTTAAACTCTATTAAGAATAAAGACTACAAAAAAAAGAAGAATAAAGACTACATTTGTCATCTTTTTAAAATTCATTATTATCTCCTATTTGCTGAATAGCAGATAAATATATATATATATATATTTTTTTTCTCAGTATATAAAGAATGAATAATGGCTACTTACAGAGTTTGTTTTGGAGAAAAATGCCAGTGTAATCATTATATTTACTGTTTTAAAACAAATATAACACTAGTCAGATTAATTTACATAGGATAGTTTTATTTTTTGTCATTAATAATATAAATTTGTTAACTTTGAATCATTCATATATATGTTTAAATATGTGATCTATTTGCATTGTAGTATTTTAGTTCTACAGTTTTAAAAACAATCATTTATGTTTCCAATGAAATAAAGATGGAAAACTTTGATATATTATTTTGTGAAGAACAATGAAACAACATGGTATGTGAGTGCTGCTCATAATTATATAACACATGTGAGATATACTGTTGTTAGTCATGGAATGATAAAAAGAATAGTATTTACTTACTTTGATTGCAATAATAAAAGCATTAATACTTTTATTGTAGGTGGATTATTTTAACTACAAAACAGATTCCAGTTTTATTTAGAAATAATTGATATAAATTACTGTATAATTTTTTTTAAAGATTTTGTTTATGAGGAAGAGAAAGAGAGCTTGCCCATGAGCAGGGGTAGGGGCAGATGGAGAAGCAGATTCCCTGCAAGGTGGCTGATTGGGGGCTCAAAGCAGGTTTCAAAGCAGGTCTCCATCCCAGGATCCCAGATCATGACCTGAGCCAAAGGTAGATGATTAACTGACTGAGCCACCCAAACACCCCACATTACTGTATAAATTTGAAGAATAGAGCTTCATGGCTTGATTAGCATATATTGTGAAATAATTACCAAAATAGGTTCAGCTGCCATCCATCATCTCCTATAGATATACTTAAAAAATAGGGAAAAAAAAGATAAAAGAAGAAACAATCCTCCCTGCGATAACTGTTAGTATTTACTCTTCTCTTTTCTATATATCATACACAGTAGTGTTAACTATAATCATCATGTTGTACATCATATCTCTAGTACTTATAACTGAAAGTTTGTACCTTTTGACCATCTTTTTTTTTTTTTTAAAGATTTTATTTATTTATTTGACAGACAGAGATCACAAGTAGGCAGAGAGGCAGGCAGAGAGTGAGAGAGGAGGAAGCAGGCTCTCCGCGGAGCAGACAGCCCGATGCGGAGCCCGATGCGGGGCTCGATGCCAGGACCCTGGGATCATGACCTGAGCCGAAGGCAGAGGCTTTAACCCACTGAGCCACCCAGGCGCCCCCCTTTTGACCATCTTGACCACTCACTTCTTACCCCCATCCTTTGCCCTGATAACCACAAGTCTGATCTCCGTTTGTGTTTTTTTTTTTTTAATTTAAATTTTTGAAAGATTCCCATATGTAAGTGGGATCATATAGTACTCGTACTTGTCTTTTTATGTCTGACTTACTCTGCTTAGCATAATGCTCCAGGGTCCATCCATGTTGTTGCAAATGGTAGGATTTCCTTACAGGTTTTATGGCTGAATAATACTCTATCATGTATATATAATAAAAATTTTTTATCCATTCATCCATCAGTGGTCACTTAGGTTGTTTCCATGTCTTGGGAATTGTATCAAATGCTACTGTGAACTTGAACATGTTCCCCTTCCTTCACATCCATACCAGCATTTGTCTTTTTGATGATGGGCATCAAGCTGGAATGAAGTGGCATCTTACTGTGATCTTCATTTGTATTTCCCTAATGACTAGTGATGTTGAGCATCTTCTCATGTACCTATTGGTCTTTTGTATCTCTCTCTCTCTCTCTCTCTCTCTCTCTCTCTTATTTTGAAAAGTGTATATTCAGGTTCTGTGCCCTTTTTATTTTGTTTTTAAAGATTTTATTTATTTATTTGACAGACAGAGATCACAGGTAGGCAGAGAGGCAAGCAGAGAGAGAGGAGGAAGCAGGCTCCCTACTGAGCAGAGAGCCCGATTCGGGGCTCGATCCCAGGACCCTGGGATCATGACCTGAGCCGAAGGCAGAGGCTTTAACCCACTGAGCCACCCAGGCGCCGCGCCCCCCCTCCCCGTGCCCATTTTTTAAAAATGGATTTATTTGAGATTTTTTGCTATTGAGTTGAATATGTCCTTTATATATTTTGAATAGTAACCCCGTATCAGACATATGGCTTGCAAATATTGTTTCCCATTCCAGAGGTTGTCTTTTTCCATGTTGATGATTTCTTTTGCTGTACAGAAGATTTTTTACTCTGGTGTAGTTCCACTTGTGTTTATTTATGATTTTGTTGCCTGTGCAACAGGTGTTGTTTCCTAAAAGTCATTGCCAAAACCCATGTCAAGCTTTATTCCTGTGTTTTCTTTCAGGAGTTTCATGGTTTTAGGACTTGTTTTCAGTCTTTAATTCATTTGAAGGTAATTTTTGTAAGTTGAGTAAGACAGGGGTTTTGTTTTATTCTTTTTTTAAAAAAAAGTTTTATTTATGTATTTGACAGAGACACAGCAAAAGAGGGAACACAAGCAGTGGGAGTGGTAGAGGAAGAATCAAGCTTTCAGCAAGCCCGATGCAGGGCTCAATCCTAGGACTCTGGGATCATGACCTGAGCTGAAGGCAGACACTTAAGGACTGAGTCACCCAGGAGTCCCTTGTTTTATTCTTTCACATGTGACTATCCAAATATCATAAACTCTTTGATCCATTGCGTTTTCTTGGCTCCTTGTCAAATATTAGTTGACCATATATGTTTGGGCTTATTTTTGGGCTCTTGATTATATTCCATTGATCTAGTTGTTTTAGAGAAGTTTTGCTTTGCCATTTATGCAACAACTAATAAAGAGAAGTTCTACAGTTTATTCATTTAGCCCAAGGAACAGTAACATGAAATGAATTTAACAATCATTGAAGGTGACTGGGATGGAGTTTTAAGGAAATAAAAATGTATGCTTTTATGTATACTTCTGTTCCTTCCCCTGGTGACAACTACACAGTGGAACCATAAATCCCAATCCATTCACTGCTTCATTTTATGAGTAAAGAGGTGTGAGGATGTTCATTCAGTTGGGAAATCAAATTGACTTCCTAACACCATACTGAAATAGTGGGAAATGCTACATAGTTGCTGTTTTGAAAATATATTTAAATTTATGTATGCATTTTCAGAAATATTCATCTCATCTCTACACATTTAATAAAAGCAATTTATTCCAATATAAATCATTTTGCTGTCATTGTGATATCCTCAGGAAATAATTCAAATTCAGTTGATGTTTCAGTATGGGAAACTGAGGCATTGTGAGATTAACATATGAGCTCAGTTTTGCTTTGCCATTTATTCCCATCACTTTTTTTTTTCTTAATGTATAGGAAAAGAGATTTTTCTATCATCCTGCCTTATTCTGTCCTACTCAGGTACACTTATGCAGACATCTATTGGAAAATCCTGGGTTATTTGCTTCTGTGCTTTTGCATGTTTAGTATCTAGGACATAAAATCACCCACATACAGCTTAGGCAATAATAGTTAACATATATGAAATAAACTCTTGATCCTTTTCTTTAAAATCTATGCTGCATAGATTTTTTCATATTTGTCAATAGAAACTCTGTTCTCCTAGTTTTTCAGAAAAAAAGTATATTTTAACATATGTGCATGTTCAACTCATTCTTAACTCCTCTCATACTCCACGTGCTATTAGTCAGGAATAGTGTTGACTGTACCTTCAAAATATTTCCAGGATCCAACCTCTTCCCACCACACTTCACCTATCATGTATATTCATCACTGCAACCCTGTTAACATCCTAAAGCTATTAAGCTAAACAAAATCTTACAGTCTCTTTGAAAGTAGTGAGGCTGTGGTCTTAAAAACAAGATGTCTGACAAGGGCAAGATGTGAAAATAAAGTACAATTTCTAAGATTATTCAGAATAAAAGGGCAGACTCAGTATAAAATTTATTTTTTATTGTTATAATTCAAGTAAGATGATAGATGTAATTTAGAAAATACTCTTTTCGCATTTATGTAAGTACCTGACTGACTCTATTCAGTATGTGCCCAGTGAATATTCATGAATAAATTTTTAGCTCAGTTTCTTGATGATTATCTATTGAATCTTTAAACATGCATTAATATTTGCACTAGGGTGTTTTCACATAATGCCTCTGCTGATTATCCCAACAGCCCTACAAGTTTCTATTGCTATTCTTTCTTTGTTACACAGAAAGATACTGTCTTTTCTATATATATGCATAATCCTAATCCTCTCTGTGAAGGTTTGGCAAACTTCTCTAATAAATAGGGAGATGATAGATAGATAGATAGATAGATAAACATAGGTTTTGTTTTGTTTGTTTGTTTTTTTGTTTTTTTGTTTCCGTTTGTTGGTCATATGTCTCTGTTGCAACTACACAATTCTGGTGGTGTAGAGAGAAAGCACTCATATTAAATAAAATGTAAAAGAGTGGGTGGGTCTGTGTTCCAGGCTAACCTTATTAACACAATTAGCTGGCAGGCCAGATTTGGCCCATACACCGTAGTTGGCTGACTGTTGTACACCACAAAGGCTATGGCATTTCCAGTAATATTGGAAGTGCCCCTCAAAACTTTGTTGAATTAATATTTACATTAGTTTGGTAAAATCATATAGTTTTGCAAACCTAGAAGGGATAGGATTTTTTTAAAAAGCATTCTATAATTTTTTAATTAAATCAATAAGAAAGTAATTTTATTTTTTTTATTTTATTTTTTTTTTTTTAGATTTTATTTATTTATTTGACAGAGATAGATCACAAGTAGGCAGAGAGGCAGGCAGAGAGAGAGAGAGGAGGAAGCAGGCTCCCTGCTGAGCAGAGAGCCCGATGCGGGACTCGATCCCAGGACCTTGAGATCATGACCTGAGCCGAAGGCAGCGGCTTAACCCACTGAGCCACCCAGGCGCCCCAGAAAGTAATTTTAAATTAAATAAGAAAGTAATACCAAATATTGACTTTAGCCTTCTGAAGGATTATATTCAATAATATAATATATATTGTAAACGTCTTTCTTTATCAGATGAATTGGTGAAATTTATAGTCCTTTACATTTATTTCAATATAAATAAGCATCTCCAATGTGCTTATAGTGAAATTATAAGTTGATTTGTTTGCTATAATTAGAAAAAAACAAACTGATATGGCAAAATAGCAAATGAATTTCTTACATTTTATGAGTGGCTTTGAGTAAATATAACACGTATTCATTTGCTATGTTCAGGCTACACCTTTATTGTAGTTTTAATTATAAGTAGAAAAATATATGCAGAATTGTTTTGGTCAAAAAATTGATGGAAATATTTTAAATGTTATTTTTCAACATATTTGCAAAACATTTTATACTCTTGAATAGCTGAGCGTACTAAATATGATTATGTGTTTACTATGCTGTAACTAGGGCCGCATACTTATGGTAGCTATCTAATTTTGATTATTAAGGTTATTATAAGCACCACATGTTTAAGTGTAGAAAACAGAACAGCTGAATTCAAAGGCTTATTAGTAGTGAAAACTAAGTTAACTGTTCATATACCCCTGGGGCTATGGATTAGTTACTCTGTATTTCAGTCCTTTACTTTTGGTATGTTTTCAAATGTATTGTATATTATTTGTATTGAAAATCTTGGGTGTTATATTGATTTTATTCAAGGATTACAGTTCATCCAACTTCAGAGTTGTTATCTTGGGTATCTAAAATTTTTAAAATTGCTTGCCAGGTTCTAACAATAAGCTGTATAATCCCAGATCAGACGCTGCCTCTTGTGTATTATTCAGCAACAAATTGGATAGAGTAAAATATCAGTAAGTTATGTATCAGTGTAAACATGTCTTATATATGATACAGATTTATAGTTATAACATATCTAGTCATTAAAAATAATCTTGATCTTTATTAATTGTTTTCTAATTTGACCTTTACAATTTTTAGGCTTAACAGAGTTGATGCATCTAAAGTTCTTACTAATTAATTTCATGTCAAGTGTTAATTCATTAACATCATAGTCTATCCCTAATTTATACTTCAAATTTGATTTACATTACAATACAACTTGAAAATAAGGAGATTTGGTACATTTATTAATGCAGATTTATTTTATAGAGGCTGGACAAAGGGAAGTGTTTTACCCTCAAAAAGAGCCAGGCATAGTTATATTTTAATGTTTTGTGTAAAGTTTAGGAGGCAAATATTCTCAGCTCTTTCCATCAAAAACATGAGCAATGATGCTGGGCCTGTTGGTTAAAGGTAAATGTATGATACAGTTGATGTAGACATAGAGGTGAGGAAGGGAGAGGAATATTAAAGTTTGTTATGCCTTCTTCTGTAAAGGAATACAAGAATAGCAAAGGAAGAGTGAAGAAGATGATTGCTGCATCAAGTACTTTCCAGATGCCATGTTTATTTTTTTTTAATCTTGTGAACTGTTTATTATTTTGTTTGATTATTTATGGATTGAATTGTGTCCTCCCAAAATTCATATGTTGAAGCCCTTAATCCCCAATGTGACTGTGTTTGGAGTTAGGGTCTTGAAGGACGTAATTATGGCTAAATGAGGTCACAGGAGTTGGCTCCTAATCCAGTAGGACTGGTGTCCTTATAAGAGGAGGAAAGATGCTAGAGATGTTCAGGATTGACTGAGGAGTCAGTCTTCTGTAAGCTAAGGAGAGAGGCTTCAGAAGAAATCAAGTTTGCTGACACCTTGATCTTGGACTTCCAGTCTCCATAATTGTGAGAAAATAAGGTTTTAAGCATATGCTCTTCTTAAAAACATCCAATCTATGGTGTTTTGTTAGGGCAACCCTAGTGGTCTAATATAATTGGTATATAACATCCATATGGGAAATCTCATAAATTATAAGTATCACTTGATGAATTTCCAAATAGAATGTAACCCACGATACTGCTCCACATATTAAGATATATAAATTTATCAGAACTTCAGAAACTCCATCAAGTATCTTTCCGCCTACTACATCACCACAGGTAACCATTTGTTTGTCTTGTTCTTTAAATAAACACCCATGCATACACACATAAATAAAACCTGAGTTTCATATATATATGTATATATGTCAGTATACAGTGTGTATATATATATATATCAGTATACAGTAACTACTGTTTTATCTCTAACTTATTTAGCTCAAATTAAGTTTCTGAAATTCATTTGATGTGTTGTTCATTTCTGTATTTCACTCATTCTCATTGTCTTCTATCATTTATTAGATGAATATAACAAATATATTTATTCATTCTGACATTGATAAAAATTTGGATAGCTTGCAGTTTGGAACTATTATAAATAGTAATTCTTTGAACATTCTCATATATATCCTTAGCTGAACATATACACACTGATATACCTAATACATTTATATTAGGTATGTAACTAGAATCAAAATTATCTGGTTCATATATTCTTTTGACTCGATTTATGACATTGTTGCTTCCTTTGTGTCCATGACCAAAGCTGAAGAAGAGACAGAAGAATGCAGAATATTGTCATGTTCTACTATGAGGATTTTACTGTAATGTCACCTGTTTCTTCTAAGGTCTTCTTCTAGTCCCATTGGTTTACAGTTATTAGAAATGATAGTAAGGGGCGCCTGGGTGGCTCAGTGGGTTAAGCCGCTGCCTTCGGCTCAGGTCATGATCTCAGGGTCCTGGGATCGAGTCCCGCATCGGGCTCTCTGCTCGGCGGGGAGCCTGCTTCCCTCTCTCTCTCTCTGCCTGCCTCTCTGCCTACTTGTGATCTCTCTCTGTCAAATAAATAAATAAAATCTTTAAAAAAAAAAAAAAAAGAAATGATAGTAGGTTTAAATATGAGAAAGTATTTGTGTGTGTGTAATTAGTTTTGGAATGTGATAATAAGCCATACATAAATTTAATTTCTTATGAAATTTCACTTTCTTCTATGTCTGTCCTCTTATATTGTATTTTAGAATCTTTATTGTTATGTCCATATAAGTTTATTTCTAAGTCTTCCCAGTCATTATGCTGCTAACATGCATAACCATTATTGTGTCATTTTGCATCAATGTTGGAGGATAAAGTGGGATACAAGAGCCATGTCTCTTAATTTGAAATTATTAGATTATGTGTAGAAGCCAAAACCAAATCTTTCATTGGATAATCTAAAGTACTCTTAAACAAACAAACAAACAAACAAAAAACCCCAAAAAACAAAGAACAAAAAACCACCCTGGTGTTATTTTAAAAATACCATGAACCAAGTAACACCAAAATGAACATTTTGGGGTGAAATCAGTTATTTTTTCCTGAAGTATCTTCTTGGTGTTCCATAAATGACAATGCAGATGACTGCCGAGCACTGCTTAGGAGTGCTCTGCTTAGCAGCTCAGGACAGAGAGGAGGCCACAGAGGCTGGGGTGACAGATGACTACCTGCTCTTGAAACTCAGTTTTTCGTCTTTGCATACATTGTTTCCTTTCAGATCTTCATTGTCTGTCATCTTAATGGACGGAATCAATCAATCTTCCTTCCTTCCTTCCTTGTTGATCTATCCCAAGTCTCTCTTTATCAGTATTTCCATTACATTTGCTATCTTAGACATTTTCTACAAATAATAAATTTTATGACATTTTCCCTTGCCTCTCAGTTATCCAAAAGAATCCCTCCTGATCCCATACTTGCTCTCTAGTTTCAACTTGAGTAATCCATACTCCGCCTGGCACCATCTCCATCCATGTCTTTGACATCTTGGAGTTCCTTTTCCTATCTTTAATGTACCTTTAACATTTTGGTTTCCCTTAATTTGGTTCTATGGCTCAGGGCTTTATCTCTTGGTTTTCATTCTTAGATTGACTCTTTTATGGTCAAGTTTGGACATTTCCCAAGGTTTTATCTTACGTTTTTTCTTTTATGTAGTTGCAAGCTGTCCCTTGGTTCTCTCATCTGTTCTTAAAATGTAAATATTATATCAGTGTAGAGAATTTAAAATTTGCTTCCAATTTGAGTTCTGAAACAAAGACTCAGGTCTTTTGTTCAAGTGAAATAAAACATCTCATCAGATATACAGATGATGGAACAGTCTGTCCTACTACAGTCATATCTAGTTATGCCATGTGAAGCACACTCATTTTTTGGTCAAGTACACTTGTAATAGTTATAAGTGCCAGAGCTTTAAAACATAATATGCTTGCATTGTTTAACATTGTTTACCACCTGAATCATCCTAAGAAAGTTAGTTTCCCTACCTAAACCCCATGTTTCTCATTTATGAAAATGGGAAAAATGACACCTATTAGGGTGTGATGGTTTATATATAATTGTGTTATTGGTAACATCTCAGAGTGGAAGGATCAAATTGCTGAAAGTTAGGCTACAAGCATGATAAAAATACTGTCTTTCTTTCTCTCTCCACCAACTTCAAGAATGCAGAGACCACACCTGAGAAGTGCCTGAAAGTCCAGTGAGAAATTGGGGTTACATGGTTTTCACATTCTCTAGGTCCTATAGAATTGATTATTTTAAAAATGCAAGGACTAGGGCTGGACTTGAGGTATAGTGCAGAATGAGTACAAAACTTATATGCATGTCAGATATATGCATATATCTTATATATTTTGCATGACTTTGATTTTAGACATGGCACTAAGATGTACAGCACTGTGTCTTTCAGTAAGAGTCATCCCAAGGACATCGTAGTTTTAATACATTGCTGAGTACCCTATTGAAGATTTATGTTTTCTTTCTCATTGCTTAATATGAACTGTTTTAAATATTACAGCTTTTAAACTTGAGTGCACCATGTTTATAAAATTGGTATAACGTGACAAATGATTTAAAAGAGTAAAACATCTTTTTTCTCTTTAAAAAAATATATGTTTATAAAAAATAAAAAATTTTAAAAAAGACAAAAAAAAGTAAAAAAAAAGACATGAGTACAGAACACATATAAAAGAAAATATTAAAACATACACTCAAGTTAAAAAAAAACTTTTTTGTAGCATAACTCTGACACATTACATGACTGCGTGCCCAAATATCTTTGTACTTTAGATTGTAAGTATTGCTTTATAGTTTAAAATACTTAATGGGAATTTAATAAAAATGCATTTTATTTGTTACATGCTTAGCCTGTTGCTTTTGAAAAGGAACAATTCATTTCAGTATAAGCTAGCATCCTGACTTTGAAGAAATGTTAAGCATTTGATAGCCTCCCTATTTTGCTTTATTTTGAAAGTCTCTCACATACTCATACAGGGCTTGCAATCTTCTAAGTTATCCAGGGACCTGAACTATCATTTCTTGAGGCAAGATGGATGCTTACCCTGTCTGGGATGCACTTAACATGGCAGCAGCGCAACAGTATAAGTGACCTCTCCCTGGGTGGATGTCTCAAGTGCATACATAGATTAATGTACTTCTCCAGAGAGTGATCAGTGGGCAGATTCTTATTAGTCAATTTATTCAGTTGATTAAAGATGACTAATCATACTGTGTTTTGAAGAACTCTCTTAGTTATTAATTTGAGCCACAGAAAACAGGAGAGCCAATTCACCTTAGCTACTGAAATTGTGTGCAGAGAATTCAGAAACTTCACATTGCCATGCATATGTTCTGGTTAAGCATGGAGAGAGAATATAAAATTTCAGCTGTTACGTTCTGTCTAGGTATAAGTGCAGATAAGCCTTTGATCTTTAAGGCATATAGAATCTGTAGTTAATTGATGGAAAATTTGCCTTCTTTCCAAAGTGCATTTTACAAAGTGATTGTAAAGGTGCTCATTGAATGCAAAACAGATTTAATAGATAATCTGGATTGTGTTGACTTTAGAATTATTCTGATTTAAACAAATTTATGCTAGCAGGATGGTATTTTAACATATTGTCTTGTGTTTGTATCTGTGGATTTTAACATTGTATTGTTTTGTGAATATCTCTATAGATAACAATGTAGAAATTTTTTTTTGCAAGAAAGGTTCTATGTGACATGCTATGCTTAATCTGAAGTGTAGTGTTTTTTTTGGTAAATCATGTGCCATAGAAAAGTATAATGTATATAAGATAAAGATTTTTTAAAGAAAAACTCTTCAAAAATAATGTTTAATTCTCTCAAATTTCTAATAGATTATGCAGTAAGACATTGTATCTACATAATGTCTTGTAGGTTTGGGGTTAGGGCTATTTTCCACAAGGAAATTGTCCTAAATCTGTGTTTTCATAGGATACACCGTTTTATTTGAATATTTTTTAGGATTTTATTTATTTGAGAGAGAGTGCAAGCATACAAACATGGAGAGCAGCAGGCAGAGGGAGAAGCAAGCTCCAGGTTGATCAAGAAACCAGATGCAGGGCTTCATCTGGGACCATGGGATCATGACCTGAGCTGAAAGCAGATGCTTAACTGACTGAACCATCCAGCTGTCCCCACACTTTCATTTTTTAAAGAGATTCAGATGGGGCACCTGGGTGGCTCAGTGGGTTAAAGTCTCTGTCTTTGGCGCAGGTATGATCCCAGGGTCCTGGGATCGAGCCCTGCATCAGGCTTTCTGCTTGGCAGGGAGCCCGCTTCCCTCTCTCTCTCTGCCTGCCTCTTTGCCTATTTGTAATCTCTGTCTGTCAAATAAATAAATAAAATCTTAAAAAAAAAAGAACTGTTTAAAGAGATTCAGAAAAAAAATCTTATTTTGAAATTAATTCTGTAATTATTTAAAGAATTAAGGCAATGTAGAAAGCCCTATAGAATTAGGAAACCAAAAGAATATTTAAAAATCTTAATTCTAAAAAGAAAAAAAAGTCATAATTCTAACTCTCAGAAGTAACAACAGATGACATTAAGTCAGCAGGTATATTTGTATATTTATTTAGATAGACTAATGGAAATAATTTATAAAAACAGAACCAAATTATGTATGCTATATATATATATTTTAAATGGTGAACAGGAAGGATGGTTTGGGCAAGATAGTCTCAGCATAGTGAATGCATGCCTGCTGCCTTTCTATGTCTGCTGTAGATCCAAGTCCCCACATCCCTTCAAATGTATCATGATTTGAGCAAATGCATGGGCTCTGGTCTAAACTGGGAAGAGACAGCCAGCTCCAGAGGACAAAATCTAGTGACTAGCTGTGGAAAGTCCTGATGCAAGAATAAGACAACATTTTCTAGAGATACTTTGGCCTTTAAAGATTTAAGAGAAGAACCACTCTGTTCTGAGTGAATATCTCTGGAAGGACCTGCTGACATCTCTAATGCCAGTGATTATAGGGCTAAAGGACCAGGTTTTGCTCTTTCTACTTCAGAACCAGGGCAACGTTTTTCACTATTATCTAGGATTCTAAAAATGTCATTTCCAATATGTGAACATTTTCATACTTGTCTTTTGATGCATGTTTATGAAAGTTTATTTAGGGTATATATTTAAAAGTAAATTACAGTGATTCCTAGCTGTCCTCCAGTAGTCATGTTCTCTTTAAGGTAAAATCAGAATTCCTCTTGTTGAGTTAGGAACATGATTTCTCAGAACAGAAGTATACTTTTGCCCAAGTTGTATTCATATGTGACTAAGACTGATCAACAAGAATGAGATACTATAATGTATTGGTTTGTCAAATTTGCCTCAGACAAATCATAGATCTTATTCAGTATTAAGCTTTATTAGTAATTTCAAGTACTCAAGTAACCACAAGGCATTATAAAAACTGGCCCAGGACTTCCTAGGCTGTTTCTTATTGCATCAGACTTGTTCTATCCTGACTTAAATGTGAGGTGTCAAGTGATGAGCACAACTACAAATCCTACACAGAAGAGTCGTTTCAGTTAGGAAACATTTCCATTTTATATTCATATAGTGGTAGAGTTTCAGTGACATTTTCCGAGGAGCCATTCCCCATAGATCCATAGATTTCACATTTGTTTCTTATAAACAATCCTAAACAACTTGCTAAGTATCTCCTGCTAAATGTGTCCCACAGAAACAGACTGCTGATCGCAAATATCATTAGTGTACTTGCCAGGGAGTCTGTGATTAACATGCCTAAAAGGACCTTAAAACATGTCAGCACCTTCCTTCTTTCCCTGAATGTAGATTGGATTCTTAACTCTTCCCTTCCCAGATAAACAAACAGAAGTCTCTATATCCCAGACAGTATCCTTAGCATTAAAGAGTATTCTTCTTTCCTCATCCCTAGTGGAGTGTGGATGTAGTAAATGGAAATCTGCCAGACTTCTGCAGTGCAAAGTTTTCACCAAGTGGAGAAATGAGTTTAAAACAGTCTGTATCCCTGTGGAATTGCAGGGACATACTAGTATCAACATGTCTGCTTTCAGCCTTATTTAACATCAGGGAAAAGTAAGTGTCTATCTTGTTTAAACTTTTATTATTTTATGTGCTTTGAAACTCTCATGTGACTCTACTAACAACTGAAAAAAAATGAGAATCTACTGGAGTACTGTACATGACAGAATGAAAAACATGTCACTTTGGAATAATAAGACAGGTTATAATATGAAGTACTTCAGTATTGCAGGCTGGCAATTCGA
This sequence comes from Mustela erminea, assembly GCF_009829155.1. NCBI lineage: Eukaryota > Metazoa > Chordata > Mammalia > Carnivora > Mustelidae > Mustela > Mustela erminea. The sequence continues at coordinate 49,432,339 of NC_045628.1, read as the reverse complement.
TGATGCTTGTTATGTAATTGAAGTTGTATTATTACATTTTTGGATGGAGTCCAAAGCAACATTAGGGGGAATAGTTGAAAATTAATAACGTTAGTCTTGGTTGTCCATTTTTTGTCACTTTTAATCCTTCAAGAAGAAAAACTGAGCTAGAATTAGATGGTCTTCAAGTAGAGATAGAATGGAAAGAAATTTTGTTAAAGGAAGCATACTCAGTGGCTAAATATGTATTTTGGAGCCTTGGCAGATAGATGAAATGATAAAACTCTAAACTGTATCATTATATATAGCTTCGTTGTAGCTCAGAAGACTGTTATTAAGTTAGTAAGATTAAATATTTCTGGCTTACACCCAGCTAGGTGTGGCTATGTTATTAAATTTAACCCAAGGAATGTAAGAGGATATAGTTTGGGAACTTTGGGGACTGAACTTAAGTGAAAGGGGCATTAAGATGTTGTTTTTAATTCCTGCTGGTTGAATATAAATATAATTGCTTGAGTTCTGAAAACATTTGTAGAACCTAACATGGTCTTGGGGATGGAAGCTAAATATGGTAGAGCAACATGGCTGAATGAGACTGGCACTCTGGCCAAATCGAAGTCCTGGATTTACACACTTCTTAGATAAGAGAGAAGATTAAATTCTAATAAGAAACTTCAATTATTTGACTTGCTTCTGATATTTATAATAAAATAAAACCCAAGTATGGAATATTTATGAGAAGCAAAGTGCTTAAATAACATTGACATAAAGTGAAAATAAATATTAAGAGAAAACAAAAAATGGAACATAGAAATATACATTGCATTTTCATACATGGGAATTTTATATTCAAAACAACAATAAAATATAATAATAAACTAATAAGGGACAATTTATCTACCTCCAAATTCAAAGTCATAAACAAATATACACCAAAGAATCCAGTTAAATATTTAAGATCAGAATTGTTTGAAATACATGCTTCAATTTACATCGGTATATTTGATTAGCTTATATAAAAAATAAAAATCTAAAAGTCTGAAGGATAAATAGAATTATAGGTATTAAAAACAAAATGGACATTGGGGAGACAATTAAGTACCCAAGTCAACATTACTTTAATGGCACCTAGATATGTTGAGTTTTCATTTTCATGGCTGCACAGGGTACAGAAAGCTGGAGAAAATTAGATTTCCAATCTCACCCAAATTTGGAAATATAATTGGAAACTAATAAAACTTAGGATTTGATGGAATATACCCTTTATAAATTTAAATTAAAAAAATCCAAAATGCAAGGATAAAAAGAACTCTTTACCATCTTGATAGTTCTGTATAGATCGATGCTGGAGATAGTATTCTCCAGTTTATAACCATAAATCAGTCCTCACATGATTTTGTGTTCTAAATCTATGCTTACCTTATGGTCTAACCCATCTCCCTTATGGTCTAACCCATCTCCCCACCATGAGTAGAATTTAAATGAAGAGATTCTTGGGTTAGTAGTGTTTCAAATGACTGGTAGAACGGAATAGAATATACCTTTTTTTTTCCCCCCTGAAGGAAAAGAGCTTCAGTTCGTTGTTAAAATCACAAAATCAACATGGAAACAAGGCATGCTACAAGAAAGTTAGGATATATGTCAGGCAGAAGAATGAGTTCTATAACATTTTAGTTATACAGGGTATCCAATAAAGATTATAAAATAAGCATTATAGGGGAGCCTGGGTGGCTCAGTGGGTTAAGCCTCTGCCTTCGGCTCAGGTCATGATCTCAGGTCCTGGGATCAAACCCCACATCGGGCTCTCTGGTCAGTGCAGAGCCTGCTTCTCCCTCTTTCTCTGCCTGCTGCTCTGCCTACTTGTGATCTTTGTCTGTCAAATAAATAAATAAAATCTTTAAAAAACTAAAATAATAAAATAAGCATTGTAATATAACATACACACACAAATATTTTTAATGAAAGAATGGCTTTAAAATTTGAGCAGGAAATAAGAGTTAACAATGAGTATGGGAAAACATCCATTTAAAACTTTTAGGAAGAAACTGTTATAATTGAAATATAAAGTTCAATGAAAGAGTTAGCAGATAAAGGTCAATAGAAGAGAGAATTAGAGCATGAGAAGTAGATGCAAGGAAATTATCTAGAACATGTGATGATGCTACAAAGATAGGAAACAAGTAAGACATTGAGTCATTGATGATAGAATGGAAAGTCCAATGCATATTGTTGACATCAACAATGTCAATTACCTTTAGAGGTAATACAAATAATAGGAAAGAAAGAAATATGCATTCTGGTGATGACTGAAAGTTCTCTAAAACCTGAACTCTGGTTGTACCAAATAAGTTCCATGAACCTGAAAAAAAAAATAAATTAAAAGAAAACCAAACCTGGACATACATAATAGTGAAACTTCAGATAAACAAAGATAAATAAAGACAATCAGAAAGAAAACACTGATCACTTAGACTGATCTCTTAGAACCTCAGACCCATGAGTAACTTCTCAGATCCACAATAGCAGTTCAAAGTCAGTGGAATAAGATTGTCAGTGCCTTGAGAGAAAATAACTGTTAAGTAACTGTATTCTGTTATTTCTCTTTATTATTTTATTTTGATATTTAGTAATTGTAGTTAGATTTTACTAACCTCCACAGATAGGATCATACTGTTTCATTCCTTCAGTTGCTGTATGTAGTCAATCATATTGATAAATTTCTAAATTTTTTTGCTACATTGTGATATTTTATTTGCTAAGATTTAATTAGGACTTTTCCTTAAGTCAGATGGCCTAAAGTTCCCTTTTCATTTATTTCCACTCTTCATTGTTTATCAGGTTTTGGAATTCAAGTGAAAGTGATCTTTTGAATGTATTGAGCTTTTCTTCTTTTTTTCCTGTGGGCTTGGATGGATATAGGATATAGTAATGTATATGCATGTTTCAATAAGAAGCTAATTTTTTCCACTACTTAGCCAGTTACAATGAAATAGTTGTTCTTCAAGTGTTTTCTTGGGTCACCTGGGTGGCTCAATTAGTTGAGCGGCTGCATTTGGCTCAGGTCATGATCCCAAGTGTCCTGAGATTGAGCCCCGTGTTGGGCTCCCTGCTCAGCAGAGAGCTTGCTTCTCCTTCTCCCTCTGCCTGCCAATATGCCTACTTGTGCTCTCAATCTGTCAAATGTCAAATGAATAAATAAAATCTTTTAAAAATATATGTTTTCTTGCCTACTCTGCACCTATCCTACATGTACACTGTGCTCCAAATGCCCAAATTTATTTTATCATAAGTTCATAGCTAGAATGCATGTGATGTCTTTCTTTAGTGCTAATAATGTCCTTATTTAAAAAAATCATTCCAAAGACCACTTCCTTAATACAGCTTCCCTAAACATCACATTCAGACCCATATACCGTCCCCATGGCAGTTCACATGTTCTCCCCTTAGTACCCAATGGGAGTTAATTTGTTTAAATTTCTGTCCAGTCCTCTAGGCATGAGTGACACTATGTTTTAGATTGAGGAAAACAATAGATAAATAGGTTATCACTTCAGACACCTCAAAACTAATGTATTCTTTCAGCACTGTGCTTCTCAGGTTATGAAAACAGAGATACTGAGAACTGAAAAGCATAGTTTTGATTAACAGAAGCTGACTACTTTTACTGACGTAACCTTTTTTAAAAATTGTTCCATGTCAAGAAACACAACAGGTAACAGTGTCGTATTCACATTTTCGTCTATTGTCAAAACTAAATACAGAGTTTGCATATTGTAAGCAAAAAAAGCTTTTTTTGGTATTAGTGCTTGATACAGGTCTATTCAGTAAGCACAAGTAACACAGCAGAAAACTTTGAGGAAAAATAAGCATTATTAAAAATCAAAATATTAGCCACACAATCTTTCAAAGTGTTCCTTCTTGGGGTGCTTGGGTGGCTTAGTCATTAAGTGTCTGCCTTTGGCTCAGATCATGATCCCAGGGTCCTGGGATCGAGTCCTGCATGGAACTCCCTGCTCAGTGGGAAGCCTGCTTCTCCCTCTCCCACTCCCCCTGCTATGTTCCCGCTCTCCCTCTGTGTCTCTCTCTGTCAAATAAATAAAATCTTTAAAAAAAATGATCCTTCTTACATGCATTATTAACATGGATTGTTTTGCAAGATGAATTTAGAGCTGTCTACTTTGCACATGGAAATTTTCTTTTCCTAAGAGAGAGAGAAGTTTCATGTATTGGTGTGTTTTGTTTGTGTGTGTGTGTTGTGTATGAGAGATAAGAATTTAGTATCATTTTATCACTGAAGTTCTCTCCAACAAAAAACAATGACAGTGACCTGTTGTTAAAATAAGAGTATTTTAATGCTCTGCTTCACTTCAAGAAGTGAACTTTTATCAATATGCATTGTGAAATCCAACAATCTTCTTAAAATTATTTGGGATGCTAACCTGGAATACTATTGTTGATATTGATCCTAGAAATTGGAGCATATTGTACATTTACTTTTTCATACAAATCTTGTTAAGTAATGACTTATATTTATAATATAAAATTATAACTCAAAGTGAAAATATTGCAAAAGGGACTTTCTCTTATTTTGTACTCTCCCTCCTTTTTGATCTTGAATACTACCAGAGTAGTGCCAAAGCTTTAATTTCAAAGTTTGAAGTGCAGTTGGTCAGCCTGAAGCAGTCATCAACACCTTAGAAAAAAAATTGAACATTTCTGTAATTGAAGTGTTTCTAAAATATGATACAGAGATTCATTATTTTCTTAAAAATTCAGATGGATAAATAAATTGCTTGACGCATCCATGAAATGTGCCTTGGATATTCCAATGATACATCAGGCTCATTGGTTTAATAAGAGTTCTCAAATTTTGATCTTTGATTTCATAATAGTTTTGATTGTGACATTTTTGTATAGTACAAATGAGTCAGCAGTTTCATAATCATCTTGAAAGAGTATACTCTCACAAATATATACACTTGTGGGAGTATACTCTCACAAATGTCTGAAAATAAAGACTTCTCATTTAATAAATAAAGTAGAAGAGGTTGAACAAATGAGAACTATTTTTTAAACTAGCTTTTGCATTTTCTTGAAGCTGGTAGTATATTTCTTATCAAAAGCACATGGGTGGGGCGCCTGGGTGGCTCAGTGGGTTAAAGCCTCTGTCTTCAGCTCAGGTCATGATCCCAGGGTCCTGGGAACAAGCCCACATCAGGCTCTCTGCTCAACAGGGAGCCTGCTTTCTCCTCTCTCTTAGCCTCTCTCTCTGCCTACCTGTGATCTCTGTCTGTCAAATAAATAAATAAAATCTTAAAAAATAAAAAAAAAGCACATGGGTAACTTCTAAACTTTATCTACTCACATATTGACTAGGAAACCAAAGTGTATACTAGGAAAGGAATCTCTTTTTTAAATGCCAAAACCAGGTAAGTATTTTCCTGTTTATCTTGATTAAAGAAGCAAATCATTCTAAGCATAAGAGTTTTAAATGAGCACTCCTTTATTTGAAGAATTAATGCAAATTTTTTTTATTAAATTGAAAGTAATATTACTTATTTTTTCAGTATTCTACACTAAATATGCAAGGATGGTGTTGATAACTCTGTAATGCATTGTAAGGGAAACACCAACTCTGAAGTCAAACATGCTGATTTGAGCTCAAGTCTTTCTATTTATGTCTAGGATGATCAAGAAAAATTACATATTGGAATCTAATTTCTTTACTTTTAAAATGTAATTAGTAACAATGGCTAGCAAAAGGCCTCAAGAAAACTTAGTATTGACCAGATTATGGTGGTACCCATCATCTAACTAGAATTTAAAACTGATGTATGCTAACCAAAGAACTTTCGCTATCAGACCAGGAACACACAAAAAACTCATATATTCTTTATTCAAGTTTCTTATCTTCATTTTGGGGAAATAGAGTCATTTAAGAACATTTTATAAGGTTTACTTTTTATTTTAGACTAAATCTTAACTACTAGGTAGGTAGACCTAGATTTCTTACCTATTTTTTAAAAAATGTTGGGATTCTTGAGATTTTTTAAGTAATGAATACTGAAAATAATAAATAATAAAAATGTGCATTAATACTTCAAATAAAGGAGTGCTCATTTAAAACTCTTATGCTTAGAATGATTTTGCTTCTTTAATCAAGTTAAACAGGAAAATACTTACCTGGTTTTGGCATTTAAAAAAGAGATTCCTTTCCTAGTATACACTTTGGTTTCCTAGTCAATATGTGAGTAGATAAAGTTTAGAAGTTACCCATGTGCTTTTTTTTTATTTTTTAAGATTTTATTTATTTATTTGACAGACAGAGATCATAGGTAGGTAGAGAGAGAGATTACATGATTTATATGTTTTTATATTAGCATAAGGTCAACTTTGAGAAGGTTGTTGTAGTTATTGTCAGATCTTAATGTTTTTCAGAAATTTTATAGGGTGCCTGGGTGGCTCAGTCACTTAAGTGTCTGCCTTTATCTCAAGTCATGATCCCAAGGTCCTGGGTTAAGTTAAGCCCTGTATCAAGCCTTGCATCAAGCCCTTCATCAGGCCCCCAGCTTAGCGTGGAATCTGCTCTCCCTTTGCCCCTCCCCCTCCTCCTGCTTTTTTTCTTTTTTTCTTTCAGTGTCTCTCTCTCTCTCTAAAATAAATAAAATCTTTAAAAAATTTTAATTTCTGGGGCCGCTGGTGCTCAGTTGGTTAAGGTCTGCCTTCTCCTAGGGTTATGATCCCAGGTCCTGGGATTGAGCCCTGATTAGGGCTTCAGGCTCCTTGCTCAGCAGGGACTCTGCTTCTCCCTTTCCTTACCCCTCCCTTAGCTTATGCACTCTCTCTTGTGTTCATGCTCTCTCTCTTTCTCTCTCTCTCTCTTAATTAAGCAAATAACATCTTAAAAAATAATTTCTTAAAATATGCAGAATCAACCTGAGGTCATAGATGAGCTCTGTATTATAAATGACAGCTCTCTCTCCATTATGAATTGTAAAATCATAATACCTTTTTATATTTGATGAACAAATATTTTAATACAGAAAACATTTCTTACACAAAATGTCTTTGGAAATCCAAACATGTTTTTGGTGAGCTTTTAATTTTCTCGGAATATATATTTAAGCTTCTTAAATGCTATATTGTTCACTATTTTAATAATGATTCTATGATTTCCTTAACATACCCAGGTAAAACACTATTCTCTGTACTTCGCATGTAGTCTTTTCAACAAACCTGAAGTTTGGTACTCTTTACCCCTCCTCAACTCTATTTACTTGTAAATAAAATGAATTTCAAGCAGGTGAAAAGCTAATTCTTTGCTGCTTCATTTCATGAGTTTTAGTGGCAAAACAATGTAAGCTTGAAAAATAATCACTTTATGCAAAAAACAGAGGAAAAAACACACACAGAAAAACTCCCACAAACAAAAGCAAGCAAAGGAAGAGATTCCTCTTAGAAGGTGAGAACTTAACATCTTATTTTATGGTTGCTAGAATTTGATTAATTTGAAAAATTGCTAATAAATACTATTCATGGGGCAGCCATATAACCAAAGTATGAGAATGGAACAAAACAATAAAATAAAAGAATTCACATCATGAACAATTATTATGTTACAAATAATTTACATATAACCCACACAGCAAATAAATTTGGTAGATACAGTGATTCCCACTTTAGAGATGAAGACCTTTAGATTTAAGGAAGTTAGAGATTTTGTTCAAGGTCAGAGGTTTAGAATAGTTGAAGTTAGGATTTAAATGTAAATCGTTCAACTCCAGAAGTATTATGCTTGAGTATTATATTAAACCCCCCTGTCAAAGTAGAAGAAAGATCAGGTCTAATATCTGTAAATTGTAAAGAAAGAAAGATTCAAACTAGTTAAATTCATGATCAGAATCACATTTTTTAAATTTATGACCTTGTTCAAAGTAGGTAGCAAAGAGGCCCATGTAAATATTATGGCTGAAGTTATGGAGAGACTAGACAACTCTCTTGAGTATCTATGGATTTGGAAACCTCAGAAAGTTGAAGGCTGTGTATTAACTAGAATGTACTGAAGGAACAAAAAATCCTAACTTACAAGTTTTTATTTTTATTTTTATTTTTTTTAAAGATTTTATTTATTTATTTGAGAGAGAGAGAGTATGAGAAGGGGGAGGATCAGAGGGAGAAACAGACTCTCTGCCAAGCAGGGAGCCCAATGCGGGACTCGATTCCGGGACTCCAGGATCATGACCAGAGCTGAAGGCAGTCGCTTAACCAACTGAGCCACCCAGGCGCCCCTCAACTTACAAGTTTTTAAATACAAATTTCATTTCATGTATTTTTTTTTTCTCACTGAAACATTGGTGTTTTACTATGAATCTTCAGCCCAGGACCAATCCAGATATTGACAGAAGGGATTTGAGCAAATCTATCTCACTCTCAGCAATAAATAATACTTATTTTCACTTTTATTTATATTTGAGTTTGAAACTGTGTTCATTTCATACCATAGTTGTCACAACTGGATTCTATAAAATCTCAGAAACTATTTTGGTAGTATTCTCTACGTGCAAGTAGTGCCAACCTGAGCATGTCATATTCACAATATAATATATTGGGCCCTGTTAATGGCCCAATATGCCTTGAAATTCTTCATTTTCATTTTCTTTCAGTGTGAAAGTTCTTAAACAAAAGAAATTTATTTTCTTGAAGTTCTGGAGGCTAGAAGTCTGAGATTGATATGTCAGAAAAGTTGGTTTCTTCTGAGACCACTCCCCTTGGCTTGTAGATGCCTACTTTCTACCTGTATCCTCACATGTTCTTTTCTGTCTATGACTTAATCTCTTCTTTTAAAAATTTAAAAAAAACCCTGAAACATAGTTGTTATATATTAAATTATTTACAGCTCTATAGTATAGTGATTCAACAATTATACACATTAGGAAATGCTCATCATAAGTATATTACAATATTATTGACTATATTCCTTAGGCTGTACTTTTTCATCTCCACAAATCTCTTTAAATATGCATTTTATCTCACTCTTCAAACTTATTGGGACACTGTTTATTTTATTTTCATACTTGATAAGTGTAACATATTTTGTAACAATCATATCACCACACTGATGAGTTCATAATTTAGAAGTTGCGGACACCTTTTGTTAAAACTGTATAGGACAGACAGGGAGGAAATAAAATCTGGAGATTTTCTGACACTCCCAAGTAATGGTATTGACAAAGATTGTCTCATTCAATAAAAATCACATGTCCAGGAGTAAAAATAATTGATATCAAAACCAGGAAGCAAAGCAGCACTTTATACCAATAGTGAACCGAACATACTGATGATAATCTAGAAGAGTAAGCATCCTAAAACAGGTAGTGAACATCAGAGAGTTCTACCAGAATAGATGGACTGTAGAGTTTTGTTGTCATTTGTTTTGCTAGCTGGCACTTAGTTACATATATGTATTATCTTAAATTTCTGGGACATTTTTTTTTTTTTCTCTCTTACTTTTTTTTTTTTTTTTTTTTAATTTATTTATTTTTTTATTTTTTTATTTCCAGCATTTTTTAAGAAGGTATAAGATTTTGATTTTATGTACTTCATCTACATCTACATTTCTAGAATTGAAAGATGGTCCTTCTGAAACTAATATCTGAAAATAAGGACAGAAAACTCTTGATTATATTAATCAGGACTAGATTAGTTAGATTACAAAATTATCTGAATGCTGATCAATTTAGTTTACATTTTATCTAGTAACTTTGGGGTGGTGGTAGGATATTGATAAGGGTGATTTTTGGTAAAATGTAATCATTCCAGAGATTAGTAATCAGTTAATTCTGGATAGATGAGTCGTTTGACAGAAAAATAATTTGAGATGAATCTAGCATAACTAACTACAAGGGATGAGAGCCTGGACCACATCTGCAAAAAAGGAATCAATACAAGATATATTACAAAGTTAGCATTTCATGTGAGAAAAGATCTGAGTAAATAATTTATGAACAAGCCGTGCATGTATTAAAATTGATGAAAGCAAGTAATAAGTATAATAGTATCATTATTTTACAGCTACATCTTATATTTGTTAAGTCCATTTCCCATTATCCTACATCTTTTCATTTGAATGATTTGACTTCTTTCCTCAGATGAAGTTTCATTTTTGATTTGAACATGTGTTGAAAGAACTTGCTTACCTATATTATATCTTAATTTCTTGTTTCTACTATTCATTATTTTTGTGTTCAGTATTTTAGTATTGAATGATTTTTTAAATGAGAGGTACAGGTATGATGTTAGGTAAGAAGATAGGCAGATAGAGAGAGAAACAGAAATACCCAGTTACAAAGCAGAAGAGAAGAAAAAGACTTGGCATTCAAATCTTAGTAGCAGTTACTTAAAGACATTCATTGAATGGGTTTTATTTTATTTTATCTTTAAAAAATTATTTATTTATTTATTTATTTTCAACATAACAATATTCATTGTTTTTTGCACCACACCCAGTGCTCCATGCAATCTGTGCCCTCTCTAATATCCACCACCTGGTTCCTCCAACCTCCCACCCTTCATCGCTTCAAACCCCTCCGATTGTTTTTCAGAGTCCATAGTCTCTCATGGTTCACCTCCCCTTCCAATTTCCCCCAATTCCCTTCTCCTCCAACTCCCCTTGTCCTCCATGCTATCTTTTATGCTCCACAAATAAGTGAAACCATATGATAATTGACTCTCTCTTCTTGACTTATTTCACTCACCAAAATCTCTTCCAGTCCCATCCATGTTGCTACAAAAGTTGGTATTCATCCTTTCTGATAGAGGCATAATACTCCATAGTGTATATGGATCACATCTTCCTTATCCATTCGTCCGTTGAGTGGCATCTTGGTTCTTTCCACAGTCTGGCGACCGTGGCCATTGCTGCTATAAACATTGGGGTACAAATGGCCCTTCTTTTCATGACATCTGTATCTTTGGGGTAAATACCCAGTAGTGCAATTGCAGGGTTATAGGGAATCTCTATTTTTAATTTCTTGAGGAATCAGAAAAAGCATTTGACAAAATCCAGCATCCATTCCTGATTAAAACGCTTCAAAGTATAGGGATAGAGGGAACATTCCTGAACTTCATAAAATCTATCTATAAGAGACCCACAGCAAATACCATCCTCAATGGGAAAAAGCTTGCAGCCTTCCCGTTGAGATCAGGAACATGACAAGGATGCCCACTCTCACCACTCCTGTTCAACACTGAATGGGTTTTAATAAATACTTTAACTTTTTAAAAAATATCAGAATGGGAGACATGTTAACAGCCTCAATTTTAGACATGTGCTAATTATTTAACTAATCATCATTTCCTCTTCGTGAAGTTGAGTTAATTTAAAATAATTAGATCACCATGTCCATTTCACACTTTGAGCTTTACTAGAACAAGCAATGAAATGGCAAATGAAATTGAAAAATGATGGCGTTTCAGCTCTTTTGGAAAAAATAAATATACAACCAGAGCATGTAAACCCACTGTCACTTCATATAGTAATAATCTAGACTAAAATGAAGATGAAACAGCTTTCCTGGCTAGAATGAAGATATCAACTGCATTAAATTAGATTTTTTGGTACTTAAGTGAAAGACAGTTTTTCTAGTGTCTGAATTACCTTCCTCAAATCACTTCACAAATTGGACTAAACAGTATTGAGTTTGGGGGTTGTTTTTCTATTCCCTTTTGTTGACACAAAGTTCGTACTCCATTTCTTCTTAACTATGAGAGAAGCTGCAATAACAGAGAATATATAAGTAATGTAGAAATGAAATGTTTCAAATTGCATTTGTATCCCCAATGTCTACTTGAGACTTGTTCCAAGAAAAGCACATATTTTGAAGTAGTTTTAGAGGACTCTTCTTTTGAATGGATAATAATTTATTTCATGAGGTACACATTGTCTCTTTTGAAAACAAGGGAAAAATAATTTCCTCTTTGTTCGCTTTTCAGTATAATTGTGTAGACAGTGTTCATATTTCTACCGATCACCCGTTTCCAGAGTGTTAGAACATATTTTAATTGCAGGTACTCACATGTATACTGTTACTGTTAAATCCATGTTTACTGATTTGTATTTAAGTAAGGAGGTGAAAAGAAATTTCTACCCCAAACTCTCCCATTATGACATCATCATATATACACAGGGAATTGTTATAAATATGCAGTTATAAATATGCACACTATACAAAGATAAATAGATTTATAAAAATGAGAACATGGCAGGAAATAGTAGTAGGGGAGTAAATCAATATTTAAGTTATCCCTTAAACAATTTTGGAAAATCAAAAAATAATTTTTTAAAGATATGTATATCATATGATTGTATTCAGTTATTTGAGAGAGAGTGAGAGTGAGTGAGAGAGAGAGCACAAATGGGGAAGAAGCAGAGGGAAAGAAGAAACAGGCTCCCTGCTGATCAGGGAGCCTGATGCTGGGCTCCATCCCAGGACACTAGGCGCAAACCTGAACCAAAGGCAGACGCTTAACCAACTGAGCCACCCAGGCACCCCTCACAAAAGAAATTCCTCATAAATGTATTTCGGATAACAACAAGAACTTCAGAACCCATTATTGATGTATTATTAAATCAGTTATAACATTTTAATAAAAATTATTTAAAAGGAAATTGAGTGAAATACTACTTTAAGTCAATCTTATGTCCTAGGAACTAAAATATTGTTTCATTAACATAAACATTGTATTTTCAGAGCCTCCTAAGCTACTTGGAATATACAAGTAGAAGTTTCTCAAAGACTGCCTAAAGCACTGAGTTTATGGTAGAAAGGTTGTTAGTAAAATTGAAGTGATTACTAAACTATACTTTTTTTTTTTTTTCCTTGTATGCTGATACTGGCTCTGCTACCCCATAAATTATATATTTGATTATTTAAAAAACAAATCTTTATTTAATTTAAAATTAACTCTAGCTGTAAAGGGTTTAACAGCTTCATATTAGGCCAAGTGTATTTTCTCCTTATACTAGAATTTTCCAAAGTAAAACCAAGATACCTGAACATTCAACTGTATCTTTATTGGATTTAAGTAGTACTTAAATCAATAACATTCTAGTTTAAAAGAGGCGACTTGACTTTCAAGGCATTTAATTAAAGCTACATTCTATTAGTTAGAATAAGCTGAACTTGGCTTCATCTATTAAATCATTTTGATCATTTTATCAGATCCTTCCCTTCTGAATATTGTTGATTTACTTATTCCTTATAGATCACACTTTACTCACAGAATATCAACACTTAGTCATTTTATACACACACACACACACACACACACACACACACACACATATAGATAGATATAGATAGATAGATAGATAGTCTACTTTCTTGGACTCATTAATGGGTATATGTAAATGCTCACATATGTAGTTTTTGTCTGAGACTGTGAATATTGTTATTCCGCATCCCATCTTAAGCCCTTAGTACACATTGTACTTTGATTTTTCTGATAGTGATGGCAGTTACTATTTATAAAAACAAGGGCTATATGTAAGGTACTATTTAGTACACATTGTTACATTTAAATTAATTATCATTAGGTATTATGTATAGTTAGTTTTTTAAAATAAAAACTGGTGCATGAAATCATATTTAGAATGAACAGATAAACATTACAAACAAATAAAATGAAAAGCAATGATCTGGAAACAGCGATGGTAGGACTGTTTGTTTTGTTTTGTGTGTTTGTATGTGTGTGTGTTTTAATTATTTGAGCATGTAGCATACATAGTTACCTGCTAGTACTTTTTCTCCAGGCTCTCTTTATTTTCAGGTATTATTATTTTTTCATTTTTACCAATCAAATGGGAAAAATTTGTTATTAATTTATTCTTTTGAATACTTTGAAACAAAGTCTTTTATATATGTAGATTATTGGCCATTTGCATTATGTTTTCCCTAATTTTCAATTTTTATCTTCTACTAGTTATGTTGCCAGTGCATGACTACATATGTTTGTATTTTCCAATGATATATTGAAAAAGCATTGTTATAGTGTCCCGAAAGCATTAATGTGAATTACACATTTATTTAATAATTATAAGTAAATATTTATTGAATGATATTCATGTGTCTGACACTGTTCAAGAGATAAAGGGTAAAATAGCAAGCATAATAGATATGGTCCTCCAAATATGAGGATCATAGGCTAGGGGAAAGTGACATTATATATTTATAAACAGCGTTAATACTTTGAAGCAGTAGCCTTGAAACCAGAAGCCAAAGCAATTTTCTGAGGATGCAGTTTCTTTGTTCATCTTAAAAAATTCTTTTCAGCAAATATTCCAAATATAATTGCTGATATATTTGTTTCCTAAATTTGGCCTTCCTAATGAGGAAACATTATGTTGATATTTTAATGAAACCACAAATTACACACCTGCCTACCCTTCCCCTCACCCTCCTACTTAAGTTTATATTTGAGAGTTAAGGAATACATATGCATCCCTGATAGAACTCTTTGGAGAATTTGGCATAGGACTGTATCAATTTCCCAATATTTCACTCCAGGATTGGTTTCCTGGGGATTCCTAACAGTTACTACAAACTGGATTGCTTAAAACAACAGAAATTTACTCTCTCAGAGTACTGGATGCTAGTAATCTAAAATTAAGGTGTCAGCAGGGCCATGTTCTCTGTGAAAGCTGTAGGGAAGAATATGTTCTTGCCTCTTCCTGGCTTATGGTGATTGTGAGCAATCCTTCGTGTTCCTCAACTAGAGCTGCACCATTCCAGTTTTTGCCTTCATCTTCAGGTAGCCATCTTACCTTCCTATCTTTGTGTGTCTCCAAATCTCTTCTCTTCGTGGACATAAGTCATTGGATTTAGAGCCCATCCTCATCTAGTATGACTTCATTTTGACTTGCTTATATCTGCTCACGTCTCATTTACAGATAATGTTGAATTCAGTGGATCTGATGGACCTGAATTTTGGAGGGCTCACTGTTGAATCCAGTAATGAACCCACTCAAAGACAAGCAGAACTAGATAACTGTATCTTCTGGTTGGATAAGAATGTAAGAGCCCCCTAAAACTAAGAGAAACCTGCTAGATTCTGCACACTTGATTTCTTCTCAGTCCCTCCAATTAGAGGGATTGGGAGATTTTTCTAGTCCTTGGTAAGGACTGAAAAATGGAGAAAATAGAAGCTCTTTTCTCATTTCTGTCCTTACGGCTTATAATGGCATAAGATAGGAAAGTAGGGAAGAGAGACAATGGGTTAGCCAATAATACCCAGTAGAAAATTGGGGAAAGAAAGCATGCAAATAGCCACTATGTTCAGACAGGTTGTACCTCACAATATTCAAAAGAACAACATAACTGTTCTTGATTGACAAAGAAAAATCTTAATAAAGTCATCTTCATTATTCATGGATTTTGTATGCATGAATTCACCTACTTGCTACAATTTATTTGGAACCCTCATGTTAAAACTTATATTGCTTTTGCGGTCTTTTGAGGACATGTGCAAAGTTATGAAAAAATTTTCCCCCATAGCCCCCGTTTCCAAGCTGAATAAGTATGAAAAGAACAATGTTCACCTTTCTTGTTTAAGTTCTCTTATTTATAGAATAATGTTATGTTTGCTATTTAGTACCATGTTTTTGCATTTCTGTGCTTTTTTGTTGGGTGCTTTTGTTGTTTAAAATGGCCCCCAAACATGCTGAAGTGATGTTGAATGTTCTGAGCTCCAGAAGGCTATGATGTGCCTTATGGAAAGAGTAAGTATTTTGGATGAGCTTAATTGAGACATGATTTGCAGTGGTGTTGGCTGTGAGTTCAACATTAGTGAATGAACAGTATATATTACATAGTGTGTCTTTAAACAGAAGCACATATAAAACAAGGTTATGTATCATATTGGTTGTTATGACTGGAGGCTCTTAAGAACCTAACCCTAGATTTCCCTGGCAGTAACACTTCAGAATTTGGTAATTTAGTGTTCAGAGTGACTTTTAAAGAACATAGCTATTATGAATAGCACAAATTTCTCTAAAATGAGAAAGCTTGGAGAAAAAAAGACAGGCCCACGTAGTAGTAAGAAAGCAAGTAAACACAGTGCATGTCTAAAAATATTCAGGCATGCAACAAAATACTCAGTAATGACTGTTTTCAGAAAGTACTATTTTATTTTTCTTACTTGCATTTGCTTGTCTGCTTTTTCTACTTTTCATTCCATGAACACATGCACTACTACCATAATAAAATTAACAATATATAATATCTAATAGAATTGATTTAAGCAGAATATTTAATGTTATGTGCCTTAACTGTGTCTGATACACAGTGGTCATTTTATAAAGGATAACTTTGATTTCATTGCCTTCTGAACAACTGTCCACGATGAACTCAATTCAGTCAACAATCAGTTGAATGAGCTTGGTAGCAGATTCACCTTCAGTTAGCCTATTAAGACCTTTTTACCCTTAGCTGATGCTTCACTTGGAGCCTTGTGAGAGATATCAGAGGACACAGGTAAACCAGGCCCAGATTTGGAACCCAGGGAAACCTTGTAGTAATAAATGTTTGTTTAAGCTCTAAGAGTTGTAATAATTTGTCACAAAGCAGTTGCTAAGGAATATCAGAATGGATTAATTTTGTTGGATTTATAGTGTAGCAGTTATCTAATATGTATAGGTTAATTGTAGAGGCAGGAGCAAAGAACAAATGAAAGTGTTTTGAAGTATAAGTAGGTAGTTAGGAAGTAGAAACAAAAATAGGAGAAAATTCCTTATACTGTAAATTCCTGGAGAATGGGAACAGTGGCTCAAGGGAGCACGAGGGCTTGGAAAATTAGTAAAAAAAAAAAAAAAAAAAAAGTGTATGATAAACTATTTATACAGTTATAATGGGTCTTTTTCATATTTTCTTCTAATTATCTAGTTCTTAATAGAAAAACCTTCCTGTAATTGTATCTCAGCCACTCCTGAGATAATATAGAGATTTTAGAATCTTTTGGCAAATAAAATCCACATAAATCCTAAGTTTACAGTAGTAAAGAATAAGATAGTAAAAAGAAAGAATAAGACAAAAATAAGTAAAATATTAGAGAAAGCCACCCTGTGTGTGTGTGCGTGTGTGTGTGTGCATGTGCTTGTGACAGATTCCTTCACCTAAATGAATACAGTTTTTCAAATAACTCAGGTCTAAAAAGGAATACATATTATTTCAATCTTTTTAATAATTAAAAATGTAATTTTACTTTTGCAATAGGAGAACTGGGCAATATTAACATCACTAATATATGAATACCTGAATATTAAAGGGTAAATATTTACTAAAATTGCCAGCAAATGCTTTATGAACAAGAAAATAATTTTTATAAATTTGAATTTTTTAGTTAATAAAATTTCAGTTCATACATAAATATCTGCATATGCTTCCCATATATGTAGTAGGATGCAGAAAGCCACAATGCTACACAAAATGCAACATCCTATTATTGAATATATTGGGCAAGTTAGTGTTTTCACTAGTTAGTGAAAAAGAAAACAAGATTCAGATTCAGGCAGGACATTTTTACAGCTGGAAAAACCAAGTTAGAACCCCTCAAGCAATTTATTACAATCTGTTGCTCTGTATTCATTTTCACTTATTTTTAAACTTTATCAAATGAATCACCTCAATTTCTATATAAAAAATATGCTTTCTTTTACATTTTTATGCATGCTTCCTTCACTTTCATGAGATCGTCCTCCACTGTATTTATATATTCAAAAATATATTAAATATCTCCTTTATCCATAAATTTTTCCTTAACTCAATTGTATGCTCTTTCTCTGGAAGTTACAAATTTTGTTGTGGCCTCATAATATCTTTTACAGTATATTATATTAATTGGTATTATAATAATTCATATATAAGATACTAAGTAACATATACTCTGGGCATAATGATTAGCCTTCTGCATATATTTATTTAATTCTCATACTATATGTTAGGTCCTATAATTATTTCTACTTTATAGATGATAGAGCTAAAATTTAGAGTTCAAATAATTTGCCCAAACTCACATTTAGTGTTGAGCCAAGAATTTAACAGAAAATATAGTGCAATCAACTAATACATCAATGTGTTTTTGTAGGAGATGCATGACCTTTGTTCAGAAATTTAAATTCTTTTGTAGGAGATATGACGGAGTCTTATAAGTAAAATAAACAAGAGTAATATAAAGTTTTAAAAATAAAATAAAATAAAAATAAATAAATAAAAATAAAATAAAGCCAATATACAATTTATCATTCAAATTGAGACACTTTTAAGAGTAAAGTTATACAGTTGATAATTATGTCAAATCAACATGTTTACATCAAGACTTGAGTTTAGAATCACCTTGCATAAGCAGAACTATAAAGTAGTTCATTGTCAATACATGAAAGTATTGCAAATCATTCTCAATCCATTTTCTGAACCAATACAGAAGGAGGCAGAAAATATTTCCAAAAGTCTCTGGATCCCCAGACCTCTATCCAACAGGATATTTTGGCCTATTAAGAGTTCCTTAATTTGGGTAGCATTGAGACACTTTAAATAGTATAACTCATTTTGTGTGAATCTGGGGAAAATCATTATATTCACTGTTATTACAAATGCAAATTTCACCTGATCAATCCGTCTTATCCATATTAAGGCACTGGGTTTCTAGGATTAAGCTTCTATTTTGTCCTTATTCCTTGCTGAGTTCCTTTTATTACCCATTATACTTTAAAGGCCTAACCTGAAGCATTTACCAGTACTATAAGCATCCTCTCTCTCTTTCATGACCAGAACTTGTTCTCATATTTAGGTTCATAAACTGGATCTTATTGATATGGACAAATAATTATCAATCCATCTTATTGAGTGTTTACCCATTCAAGAAATAACATTTAGTGCTCACCTCAATACTGGAAGTTCTTATGATACAAAAGCAAACAAGTGTAACCCCTACTAACAGGCAGCTTACTACAATCCTGTGGTAAAGACACTAGATACTAATAGTTAACAGCTTCTTCCAAATCTCACTTACAAGGCTGTACTTTGAGAGAAAACATCTGTGGTTCGGTCACTTTACTTTGTGCCCGAATTGTCCTGCTGGACATATTTGATAGTGTTCATATATCCTTACTCCCTGCTACCATGGCAGTTTAATTATGCTCCACTGCTTTGAGAAGAAGCTTAATAGATATGACTCTATGCTTAATGAAAAATGTTTGAATCCCAATTCGATGCAAGTTAAGTAACAATTTTTTTTTTCTTTCTGCTGTTTCTGTATTACCCATAGAAAAGCAAATATATGTTCTCAGACATGGAAACAATCACCACAGTGTAAAAATAGTCAAGGATCCTGTCTCTTGCCCATTTTTTGACATGATTATCTGTTTTTTGGGTGTTGAGTTTGAGATGTTCTTTATAGATCTTGGATATCAGCACTTTGTCTGTAGTGTCATTTATAAATATCTTCTCCCATTCCGTGGGTTGCCTTTGTTTTGTTGACTGTTTCCTTTGCTGTGCAGAAGTTTTTTATCTTGATGAAGTCCCAAAAGTTCCTTTTTGCTTGTTTCCTTTGCCTTGGGAGACGTATCTTGAAAGAAGTTGCTGTGGTTGATGTCAAAGAGGTTACTTCCTATGTTCTCCTCTAGCATTTTGATAGATTCCTGACCCACAATGAGGTCTTCATCCATTTCAAGTTTATATTTGTGTATGGTGTAAGAGAATGGTTGAGTTTCAATCTTCTACATATAGCTGTCCAATTTTCCCAGAAGCATTTATTTTTTTTAATTTTTTATTTTTTATAAACATATATTTTTATCCCCAGGGGTACAGGTCTGTGAATCACCAGGTTTACACACTTCACAGCACTCACCAAAGCACATACCCTCCCCAATGTCCATAATTCCACCCCCTTCTCCCAACCTCCCTCCCGCCAACAACCCTCAGTTTGTTTTGTGAGATTAAGAGTCACTTATGGTTTGCAAACTCAACACCCAAAGAACAAATAATCCAATCAAGAAATGGGCAGAGGACATGAACAGACATTTCTGCAAAGAAGACATCCAGATGGCCAACAGACACATGAAAAAGTGCTCCATATCACTGGGCATCAGGGAAATATAAATCAAAACCACAATGAGATATCACCTCACACCAGTCAGAATGGCTAAAATCAACAAGTCAGGAAATGACAGATGCTGGCGAGGATGCGGAGAAAGGGGAACCCTCCTACACTGTTGGTAGGAATGCAAGCTGGTGCAGCCACTCTGGAAAACAGCATGGAAGGTCCTCAAAATGTTGAAAATAGAACTGCCCTATGACCCAGCAATAGCACTACTGGGTATTTACCCTAAAGATACAAACGTAGTGATCCAAAGGGACACGTGCACCCGAACGTTTATAGCAGCAATGTCCACAATAGCCAAACTATGGAAAGAACCTAGATGTCCATCAACAGATGAATGGATCAAGAAGATGTGGTATATATACACAATGGAATACTATGTAGCCATCAAAAGAAATGAAATCTTGCCATTTGCGACAACATGGATGGAACTGGAGCGTATCATGCTTAGCGAAATAAGTCAAGCGGAGAAATACAACTATCATATGATCTCCCTGATATGAGGAAGTGGTGATGCAACATGGGGGCTTAAGTGGGTGGAAGAAGAATCAATGAAACAAGATGGGATTGGGAGGGAGACAAACCATAAGTGACTCCCAGAAGCATTTATTAAAGAGACTATCTTTTTTCTACTGGATATTTTTTCCTTCTTTGTCGAAGATTATTTGACCACAGAGTTGAGGGTCAATATCTGGACTCTCTGCTTTGTTCCATTGGTCTACATGTCTGTTTTTATGCCATTATCATGCTGTCTTGGTGATCAGGGCTTTGCTTAAAAGCTTAAAATCAGGCAACATGATGTCGCCAGTTTTATTTTTGTTTTTCAACATTTCCTTAGCTATTCAGGGTCTCTTCTGATTTCATACAAATTTTAGGATTATTTGCTCCAGCTCTTTGAAAAATAATCATGTCCAAAAATGGGCAGGTGATATGAACAGATACTTCTCCAGTGAAGACATACAAATGGCTAACAGTCAAATGAAAAAATGTCCATCATCATTAGCTATCAGGGAGATTAAAAGCAAAACCACATTGAGATACCACCTTACACCAGTTAGAATGGCCAAAATTAAAAGAACAGGAAACAATAAGTGTTGGAGAGGATGTGGAGAAAGGGGAACCCTCTTACACTGTTGGTGGAATGCAAATTGGTGCAGCCACTTTGGAAAACAGTGTGTAGAGTCTTCAAAAAATTAAAAATAGAGCTACCCTATGACCTGCAATTATACTACTGGCTATTTATCCCAAAGATACAGATGTAGTGAAAAGAAGGGCCATCTGTACCCCAATGTTCATAGCAGCAATGGCCACAGTTGCCAAACTGTGGAAAGAGCCAAGATGTCCTTTAACAGATAAATGGATAAAGAAGATATGGTCCATATACACAATGGAATATTACACAGCCATCAGAAAGGATGAATACCCAACTTTTGTATAAACCTGAATGGGACTAGGGGATATTACGCTGAGTGAAATAAGTCAAGGAGAGAAAGTCAATTATCATATGGTTTCACTTACTTGTGAAGCATAAGGAATAACATGGAGGACATTAAGAGAATGAAAGGAAAGGTGAATTGGGGTAAGTCAGAGGGGGAGACAAAGCATGAGAGACAAACTGAGGGTTTTGGAGGGGAGGAGAATGGGAGGATGGGTGAGCCTGGTGGTGGGTACTAAGTGGGGCATGGAACACTGGGTGTGGTATATAAGCAATGAATCTTGGAACACTGAAAAAAAAAAAAAAAAGTCAAGGATCTTAATGGTGGAAATAACTGGGCAGAACTTTCCTGCCAAGAGAAAAGAGTATGAAATGATCTTGCTTTATCTGTTGGACACTAACAAATTTCTTGAATGTTGTAGAGAACAACTGGTTATAGTAGTGGATAACTATGTAGTGCTCCAGCAGGATATTGCGTGGTGTTACCTCTTCTTGGAACAACTGGAATGCTTAGAAAATTTAGGAAAAAAACTAAAGTTGTCTTAGAAATCCTTTAAAAATTGTTTTGGTAAAACAAAACAAAACAAAACAAAAAACCATCAAAGACTGACCTACATCCTAGGAAATTGTAGGAAAGAGAAGGTGTTGTTTTTAAGACTTTACTTGCTTCAACGTATCTGAAATTATCACAACGGAGCTTGTGAGTATCTCATCAGGGTGCGGTGTGTCAACACTCTAAAGAGCTATGTATCAATCCATCACAAGGTCACGATTTGTTGCAGTTGGGATTTACTTCCCAGGAAACATGGCTTGGACTAAAGGAATGTGACAAGCACATGAATCAGGTAGCCACCCATATTACCAACCACACAGAGAGGAACTGGTCCAAATAAGGAAAGAGGAAAAGGAAGAAAAGTATTGACTGGTGAGGCACCTGGGTGGCTCAGTCAGTTAGGTATTTGAGTCTTGATTTCAGCTCAGGGCTTGATCTCAGGGGGGAGATTGAGCCCCATGTGAGCCTCCACACTCAACATGGGAGTCTGCTTGAGGTTCTGTCTTTCTCTTTCCTTCTGCCCCTCTCCCGTGCTCCTTCTCTCTCTCAAAGAAATAAAATAAAATAAAATAAAATAAAATAAAATAAAATAAAATAAAATAAAATAAAATAAAATAAAAAAGACACTTACTGGAGAAAATACTCTTTGAAAGGAGTGGGCTACTCCATTCATGTAGCTGTGCCTGGCTCTCTATCAGACCAACATAGCCCTAGATGAAACCCTGAAGATTGCTCTCAATAATCCCAGATGCAAGGGTTGAATGATTCAGAGCCTGAAACCAACCACCATCAAGAAAGTCGTCTGTAAAATACTGGCCAGTTTGGTGTACATGGGCTTTGACATGGTAACATAATTCTGAAATTCCAGTTTTGGCAGTTGTATCTTTAGGTTCAACATCTCCATAAATAATTTTCCTCATTTAAGTTTCCATTTAAGAAATATTAATTTTCATCTAGACATTTCACACTAGTCTCTCCTAATATATTTGTCATCTTAAAAAATGATAAAATAAAGAATAAAGAAAAGCAGTTTCTTTCTCTCAAATCCATGACTTAAATTATATTATGTATGGCAAAACTTTGTAGTTTGTCTAGCCAAAGATGGTTTTAAAAAGATGAATATTTTTTGAGAAATAAAAATGCAAATAATATTTGAATCAAATTATGATTACTTCAAATGAATAAAGATATTTAAATGTAAACAGTTGCTCATCTAGTCTCTGTGTTGGCACTAAAAATGCATAATTTATATTTGCTTCTGAATTTCAATGTTTAGTTACTATAATAAATTACTATTACATAATTTTCCATTTCCAATTTATGGAGACAAATAAAACATAGAATATAATCACACATTTTTTGGTTTACTTATCTATGTATATATTTTGATTCAAATTCATAATATTTTAAAATAATCTCGAAATATTAAATAATAGAAGTATTTGTTTCATTTCTTCCATAGAACTTGTTATGGAATTTGTGCATTTAACCCACTATGCAAGATGGGATTTTAAAAAATAATTATTTTAATGCACACAGGCAGCCCTCAATTAAGAATGGTTGGTGTTTAAAGAAACACAGTTATGTGAATGTATTAATAGTGCATGAAACACAGTTGTGTGAATGTTATCAACAGTGCATGGAACACATTATTTATTTATTGTATATTAGCAATGCTATATATTAGGCTCAGATTTTCTTGTTTCACCCCCCAAAGTCTATTTCTTCAGTAATAAGCTTGAGCCATAGTAGAGTATGTTGTGTACCTTCATATGAAAACAACCAGAATGAATTGATTCCTATGTCAAAATATATTCTTAAATTTAGTAAGAATAGTTCAAAACTCTGTGGGCTTGTTAATCACTGATCCCCAACAGCTCTCACCCTGACAAACCCTAAAACTCTTTTGCTGTCCCCTGTAGTCTTGGCTACATCTTGACTAGCAAGGACAGGCACAGAGATTATGGAGAAAAATGAATCATAAACACTAGGATTTTGAATATAGGAGTAAGCTGATATCTGGGGAGATAAAGGAAAGATGAGTAATTTTGAAAATAAATCTCTTTTATTTTTCTGAGTATTTCTTCACTCTCTAATCACCGCATTCCTCTTCCTCTTTACTTACATTCCAAGATTCTTTGATGACCACAGTTTCCTCTACTACCATTCTTGGTTATCACTAGACTCTTGCTAATTTTAGCATCTTTATTTAATACATGTCACTGAGCTTTTAATTAAAATTTCTTTTTGAAAGCTGGAGCAAATTTTTGTTTATCTTTCTATTATAAATAGCAAAGAGAAAATAAAAGTACTTAACCTTTGAACAACTTCTCTTTAGTCATAAAATCTGTATATAAAAAGTTATCATTTGTCTTTATGAGAAAATGATTTAATAAAATTTGGTTGGGCACACAGCAATTTTGGGCATCTTCTTGTGGGGAATTTGGGTAATACCAGCTGTTCTTCACATGCCCTTCATTCTTCTTTGGGAACTAGGAGTCTAGGCCAGGATTATTATTTCTCATGGAGCTGACTGTCATACAGTATAGAAATCCCAATTGCATGTGCCCTTTTCTAGCCATTGGTCATTTTTTTTTTTTAAAGATTTTATTTATTTATTTGACAGAGAGAGATCACAAGTAGGCAGAGAGGCAGGCAGAGAGAGAGAGAGAAGGAAGCAGGCTCACTGCTGAGCAGAGAGCCCGATGCGGGGCTCGATCCCAGGACCCTGCGATCATGACCCGAGCCGAAGGCAGAGGCTTAACCCACTGAGCCACCCAGGCGCCCCATTGGTCATCTTATACTAACATTCGGTTGGCTATAAAGCCAGTCATTTGCAAAAGTCAATGTCAAGGGGTGGAAAATATCTTCATCAATTTGAATGGGATGAACATCAAATTCAAATTGTGAAGAGTGTAGCTACATGGGTGAGTAAAATAGTGAGGCCCTTAATATATCACCATACCTCAAACGTTGTTTTGCTGGCATATGGAAGAAAATAATTCTGAGATTCATTTAGAAGTAAAATAAATTTTTTCACCTAGTCATTCTGAAAAAAGTTAAAATTAAAAAAAATTAAAATTTTCCTAGAAAACTCCAAATTTTCATCTCTTATGAAATTTCTACACATTCTCCAAAGTCTGTCTTATTTCCAATATAATGTTCTTGGTAATATGATCACTGTTTTACTGAAATCTTCAGTACATCATTTTATTTTGCCCTTAGTGGGAAGCTCTTAAAAAAACTTAAAGGAAAGATATATATTGAATTGAACCTATTGTTGAGGTTGGGAAGCATTGATGGTATTTTTTAGTCCAGCTATGTCCTTACTGATTTTTTCCTGCTGGATCAGGCGATTTTTTTATTTTAATATTTTTAAAATATTTTATTTACTTATTTGTCAGAGACAGAGAGAGAGAGAGAGAGGACAGGCAAGGGAGCAGCAGACAGAGGGAGAAGCAGGCTCCCCACTGAGCAAACAGCTTGATATGGGACTCAATCCCTGGGATCATGACATGAGTCTAAGAGAGATACTTAACTGACGGAGCCACCCAGGCATCCCATGGAACAGGCGATTTTTGACAGATGGGTGTGGT
The DNA here is from genome assembly GCF_009829155.1 of Mustela erminea. NCBI lineage: Eukaryota > Metazoa > Chordata > Mammalia > Carnivora > Mustelidae > Mustela > Mustela erminea. The sequence goes on along the minus strand of NC_045628.1, from coordinate 49,406,625 downwards.
AGTCTCCCACTATTGTAATGTATTCATCTATTTCACCCTGTAGTTTTATTAATTTTTGTCTTATGTAATTTGATACTTTGTTTTTAAGTATACACACATTAAGAATTACATGTTCTTCAGTAATTGACCCTCTTATCATTATATAATGCCTTTCTTTATCCCTGATATTTTTCTTTGCTTTGAAGTCTGTGTGCCTGAAATTAATGTAGCTGGTCCTGCTTCCTTTTGATTAGTGTTAGCCTGGTTTATATTTCTCCATCCATTTACTATTTTTAAGTGCTTTTTAAAATTTAATTTAATTTTAAATTCCAGTATCATTAATATACAGTGTTATATTCATTTCAGTCCATAATAGAGTGATGCAACAATTCCATAAATTTCAACCATTTACTTTTAATCTATGTGTGTATGTTTATATTTAAAATGGACAGAGATATATATTTGACAAAAAAACATTTTGAGTTGATATGGAAAAAATACCTAATCCTGCTATACTGTTTTTTTTTTTCTCTAGCTTTTAGTGGATGAAAAAATATCTGGAGTAGAAGGTGGACATAACTTTTTCCCTTCTAACCAGGAAACCAATAAGAATTTAGAAACAGATTGATTCTGCAGGGTGATGAATATTTCTGTAACTGATTAAGAGAGGAAGAAAGTGGTATGAGAAAAGATCAGATTGGCAAAGGACCAGATTGTAGAGAAATTTTGGTCTAGGTTTTGGCTTAAAAAACTAGATGGTTGTATATTTAGTTCTGTATAAAATGGTAAGCCTATGGAAGATTTTAAACATAAATGAGATATCTGACTTACTTTCTGAAAGGAACATACTGGCTCCTGTTTTGAAAAGACTCTAATGAGACAACAGCCAATCTGGAAGACCAGTTTGGAAGCTTCCAATTATCTTAGCTATTTTAAATGGTAGAATGGGTTTGAGTGGTGTTAAGGAACATGACACTCATAACATTTGTTAAAGAATGTTAAGGCAGACTTTATTCAGATGGGGCTACTATAATGGGGTCTTGTAGTAGGGGTGATGGATGGGGCTCAACTCTGAATAAAACAAGGAAAAGAATAAAAAATGAAAATTTGTAGCCAGGGAGCTGGGTGGAGTCTAGGTGGATTGAAAATTACTAAGATGAAACATCAGGGCTAAGGAATGATTCTGGCTAAATAAACCACACAGAATTCTTACAGAATCAAGCCAGAGTGATCATACATCACCTGGGGAACTTCAATTATATATAAAGGGTGATCTCATATCATTGGGGGATTCTGGTTAAGTTGACTTAAAGAATTCTTGTTAGAGTCAGCTTGTGAAGGACATGAGCCTATGCCCCTCTCAGTATATTTTAAAGCTGAATCCCACTGGACTCCTTCTGTTTTTTTTTTTAAACACTAGACTTGCTTTTTTTTTTTTTAAAGAGTTTGCTTATTTATTTATTTGAGAGAGAGAGAGAGAGAGAGAGTGAGCATGAGCTGGGGGAAGAACAAGGGGAGAAGGGACAAGCAGAGTCCACACTCAGTGTGGAGCCAGACACGGGGTTTGATCCCAAGACCCTGAGGTCATGACCCCAGCTGAAATCTAGAGTTGGACCTCAACTGACTGAGACTCCCAGGTGCCTCCATAGGACTTTTTGAAAGGTTGGTAATAGGGTATGAAAGAGGAGTTATGCTCCCAAGATTTTTGGCCCGAGTACCTGGAACCATGTAGTTTTCATTTACTATGTGACTGGGTACTTAAACATAAGATTATGATAATGTATCTAAATAGTGACATTTTATATTTAGAAAATATATTTGAAAATCAAAAATATTTGATAGGAGTTTTGAATGTTAAAAGAAGGGTAAAGAAGTTATTATATACAAATTCCGGTAGCTGATCACAAGGTCAGGTTGGGTGGTATTTTCAATTGCTTATCTCCTTTATTTAGTCCATGTTTTCTTTGCTTTCAGGCAGCACCATAGAATACTTTATCTGGTAGGCTATTCCAAAATACCTCATGTCCATAATTTTTTTTTTAATTTTTGTTGTTGTTGTTTTATGTAAGACTAATGACCAAGCAGAGTCCTAGTTCACAAGGAGTAAACCATTTAAAAATTTTTAAATCTTTTTAAAAATTTCTTTAAATTTAAATTCAATTAATTAACATATATTATTAGTTTCAGAGATAAAGTTCAGTTATTCATCAGTCTTATATAATACCCAGTGATCATTACATCACATGCCCTCCTTAATGTCCATCATGCAATTACCCCATCCCTCCATCTTCCTTCCCTCCAGCAACCCTCAGTTTGTTTTCTAAGAGTCTCTTATGGTTTGTCTTCTCTGATTTTTCTCTTGTTTTATTTTTCCACCTCTTTCCCTATGATCCTCTGTTTTGTTTCTTAAATTCCACATATCAGTGAGATAAGTGAGATCATACAATAATTGTTTTTCTCTGATTGATTTATTTTGATTAGCATAATTCCCTCTAGTTCCATCCACATTGTTCCAATTGCAAGATTTCATTTTTTGATAGCTGACTAGTATTCCATTGGGGGGAAAAATATATATATATATATATTTCCATAGTTTGGTTCTTTCCAAAGTTTGGTTATTGTGGACATTGCTACAGTAAACATTGGGACACAGGTGCCCCTTTGGATCACTACATTTTTATCTTTTGGGTAAATCTCTAGTAGTGTAATTGCCGGGTCATAGAGTAGCTCTATTTTCAGCTTTTTGAGGAAACTCCAGAGTGGCTTCACCAGCTCACAATTTCCACCAACAGTGTGGGAGAGGGTTCCCCTTTCTCTGCAACCTCACCAACATCTTTCATTTCCCAAGTGGTTAATTTAGCCACTCTGAGTGGTGTGATGTGGTATCTCATTGTGGTTTCTTTTTTTTTTATTAAATTAATTTTTTATTTTTTATAAACATATATTTTTATCCCCAGGGGTACAGGTCTGTGAATCACCAGGTTTACACACTTCACAGCACTCACCAAAGCACATACCCTCCCCAATGTCCATAATCCCACCCCCTTCTCCCAAACCCCCTCCCCCCAGTAACCCTCAGTTTGTTTTGTGAGATTAAGAGTCACTTATGGTTTGTCTCCCTCCCAATCCCATCTTGTTTCATTTATTCTTCTCCTACCCACTTAAGCCCCCATGTTGCATCACCACTTCCTCATATCAGGGAGATCATATGATAGTTGTCTTTCTCTGCTTGACTTATTTCACTAAGCATGATACGCTCTAGTTCCATCCATGTTGTCGCAAATGGCAAGATTTCATTTCTTTTGATGGCTGCTTAGTATTCCATTGTGTATATATACCACATCTTCTTGATCCATTCATCTGTTGATGGACATCTAGGTTCTTTCCATAGTTTCGCTATTGTGGACATTGCTGCTATAAACGTTCGGGTGCACGTGTCCCTTTGGATCACTACGTTTGTATCTTTAGGGTAAATACCCAATAGTGCAGGGGCGCCTGGGTGGCTCAGAGGGTTAAAGCCTCTGCCTTCGGCTCGGGTCATGATCCCAGGGTCCTGGGATCGAGCCCCGCATCGGGCTCTCTGCTCAGCGGGAGGCCTGCTTCCTCCTCTCTCTCTCTCTGCCTGCCTCTCTGCCTACTTGTGATCTCTCTCTGTCAAATAAATAAATAAAATATTAAAAAAAAAAAACCCAATAGTGCAATTGCTGGGTCATAGGGCAGTTCTATTTTCAACATTTTGAGGAACCTCCATGCTATTTTCCAGAGTGGCTGCACCAGCTTGCATTCCCACCAACAGTGTAGGAGGGTTCCCCTTTCTCCGCATCCTCGCCAGCATCTGTCATTTCCTGACTTGTTGATTTTAGCCATTCTGACTGGTGTGAGGTGATATCTCATTGTGGTTTTGATTTGTATTTCCCTGATGCCGAGTGATATGGAGCACTTTTTCATGTGTCTGTTGGCCATCTGGATGTCTTCTCATTGTGGTTTTGATTTGTATTTCCCTGATGCTGAGTGATGAGCACTTTTTCATGTGTCTGTTGGCCATTTGATGTCTTTTTTGCTGAAATGTCTGTTCATATCTTCTGCCCATTTCTTAATTGGATTATTTGCTCTTTGGGAGTTGAGTTTGATAAGTTCTTTGTAGATTTTTTTTTAAAGATTTTATTTATTTATTTGACACAGAGAGAGAGATCACAAGTAGGCAGAGCAGCAGGCAGAGACAGAGGAGAAGCAGGCTCCCTGCTGAGCAGAGAGCCTGACGCAGGGCTGGATCCCAGCACCCTGAGATCATGACCTGGGCTGAAGGCAGAGGCTTTAATCCACTGAGCCACCCAGGTGCCTCAGTTCTTTGTAGATTTTTGATCGTAGACCTTTAACTGATAAGACATTTGCAAATAACTTTTCCCATTCTCTCACTTGTCTTTTGGTTTTGTCAATTATTTCCTTTGCTGTGCAAAAACTTTTTATCTTGATGAAGTCCCAATAGTTCATTTTTGTCTTTGTTTCCCTGGCTTTTGGAGATGTGTGTAGCACAAAGTTGCTGCAGCTAAGGTAAAAGAGGTTGCTGCCCATGTTCTCTTTTAGGATTTTGATGGATTCCTGTCTTACGTGGAGGTGTTTCATCCATTTGAGTCTGTTTTTATGTATGATGTTAGGAAATGGTCATTTAATTATGCATATGCCTGTCCAATTTTCCCAACACCATTTATTGAATAGACTCTCTTTTTTCATTGGATATTCTTTCCTGCTTTGTTGAAGATGAGTTGACCATAGAGTTGAGGGTCTATTTCTGGCCAGTTCTCTATTCTGTTCCATTAACCTATGTGTCTGCTTTTGTGCCAGTACCATACTGTCTTGATGATTATAGCTTTGTAATATAGCTTGAAGACCAGAATTGTGATGCCACCAGCTTGGATTTCTATATCAATATTCCTTTGACTATTCCAGGACTTTTCTGATTCAGCATAAATTTTAGGATTATTTGTTACAGCTCTGTGGGAAAAGTTGATGGTATTTTAGTAGGGATTGCACTGAATGTGTAGATTGCTCTAGATAACATAGACATTTTAAGAGTATTTTTTCTTCCAATTCTTGGAATGTTTTTCCATTTCTTTGTATCGTCCTTAATTTCGTTCATGGATGTTTTATAGTTTTCTGAATACAGATCCTTTGCCTTTTTGGTTAGGTTTATTCCTAGGTATCTTGTGATTTTGATGCAATTGTAAATGGGATCAATTACTTAATTTCTCTTTATTCTGTCTCATTGTTAGTGTATAGGAATACAACTGATTTCTGTGCTTTGATTTTGTATCCTGACACATTGCTAAATTGCTGTATGAGTTCTAGTAATTTGAGGATGGAGTCTTTTGAGTTTTCCACATAAAGAATCATGTCATATGCAAAGAGAGAAAGTTTGACTTCTTCTTTGCCAATTTGAATACCTTTTATTTCTTTTTGTTGTCTGATTGCTGAGGCTAGGACTTCTAGTCCTATGTTAAACAGCAGTGGTGAGAATGAACATCCCTGCCATGGTCCTGACCTTAGGGGAAAAGTTCTCAGTTTTTCTCTATTGAGAATAATATTTGCTATGGACTTTCCATAGATGGCTTTTATGATATTGAGGTATGTTCACTCTATCCCTACAGTGTGAAGACTTTTAATCAAGAAAGGATGCTGTACTTTGTCAGATGCTTTTTTGGCATCTATTGAGAGGATCATACGGTTCATATCCTTTTTTTAAATTAATGTAGTGTATCACATTGATTTATTTGTACTTGTTGAACCACCTTTTCAGCCCAGGAATAAACCCCACTTGGTTGTGTTGACTAATCCTTTTAGTGTACTATCAGATCCTACTGGCTAGTATTTTGGTGAGAATTTTTGCCTCCATGTTCATCAGGGATGTTGGTCTGTAATTCTTTTTAACAGGGTCTTTGTCTGGTTTTGGAATCAAGGCAATGCTGGGCTCATTGAAAGAATTTGGAAGTTTTCCTTACATTTCTGTTTTTAAAAAAATCTTCAAAAGAATAGGCATGAATTCTTCTTCAAATATTTGGTAGAATTTCCTTGGGAAGCCATCCAACCCTGGACTCTTGATGGTTGGGAGATTTTTTACTACTGCTTCAATTTCCTTGCAGTTATGGGTCTGTTCAGTTTTTCTATTTCTTCCTGTTTCAGTTTTGGTAGTTTGTAGGTGTTTAGGAATGCATCCTTTTTTTTTTTTTTTTCCCAGATTGCCTAATTTGTTGGCATTTAGTTGCTCATGATATGTCTTGTAATTGTTTGTATTTTTTTAGTGTTGGTTGTGATCTCTCCTCTTTCATTTATGATTTTATGTATTTGGGTCTTTTCTCTTTTCTTTTTCATAGGGCTGGCCAGGGGGTGATTGATCATCATCTTCTTCTTCTTCTTCTTCTTCTTCAGAAACAGCTCCTAGTTTCTTTGATCTGTTCTATTGTTCTTTGGTTTCTATTGCATTGATTTCTGCTCTAATATTTATTAATTCTCTTCTCTTGCAGGGTTTAGACTTTATTTGCCTTTTTTTTTTTTTTTTTTTTTTGCTCCTTTAGGTGTAAAGTTAGGTTATACATTTGAGACCGTTGTTTCTTGAGAAAGTCTTGTATTGCTATATACTTCCCTCTTAGGACTGCTTTTATGCATCCCAAAGGTTTTGAACAGTTAGGTTTTCATTTTCATTTGCTTCCATGAATTTTTTAAAATTCTTTAATTTCCAGATTGACCTATTCATTCTTTAGTAGGGTGCTTTTTAGCCTCCAGGTATTTGAGTTCTTTCCAAATTTCCTCTTGTGATTGAGTTCAAGTTTCAAAGCATTATGACTTAAAAATATGCAGGAATTACCAGATGAGAACTGATTTGTGACCCAGTCTGTGATCTGTTCTGGAGAATATTCCATGTGCATTTGGTAATAACATGTCTTTGTTGCTTTAGGATGGAATGCTCTGAATATATCTGTAAAGTCTATCTAGACCATATATTCTCAAATAGGTCATGGATGTGATTATGAGATTCACTTCTTCATTTCATTTCTTCCCTTCTGAATCCCAGTTCTGTGTGGAAAAAAAAAATTATTCCTTATATAGTCATTTGCTATTGTTTTTAAGATAAGCCTTGCAAGTTGTTGTCACCATTGAAATATTAGGCATGTTTTTTATATTAATTCCAATATATGCTAGGGCAATTACTTCTGAAAGAGGGAGTACATGTTAAGATTGGTGAATCCCATTAGCAATAGTATACAGCCTTGTAAATTTAGCTTAAAATAATTTTGGTCATAAGTACTATCGTTGGTTATATTGTGATATTAGATAACACATTTAATAAATTTCCTTAAGATAATGGTCACTAAAATATAGAATGTGTAATGGTAATTTCCAATAAAAATGTCTCTTCTCCATTATGGAAACATTTAATCTAAAAAAAAAAAAAATCACCATACTATTTGATTGTCTGAGGGGCTGATGACCCATAGGATTTGTTCATGGCACTGGCAAATTATACATCTACTAGTGTTCTTAATCAGGTCAGCCTTGATAAGGGGAACTCAATGTTGGGCTATGTACAGTGTTTATCCCTGTCACCACGATTACTTGGTTCATGAGTCCTTTGTGGGAGAGTTAAGTGTGGCAGTGTAAAAGGCTAGTTGATATCTTCAGGGTTTTCTATAGTTGAAGGCTTTTTTAAATATTCATACAGGACAAAGATAGCATACTCTTGGAATATTTGAAGCTGAACACTTAAGTTGCTTTTTCTCAAAGTTAATCATTACAACTCTAATTTACCCTTGTAAACTCAGTTAAAATAGAATTGAACTATTCACCCCAGATATTAGAGATCCTTACCTCTAGCCATCTATTGCTCCTTTCTAATAGATGTAGTACCGAGATATATCATTGACATCTTCATTCAGGAGTTTCTAACCAAAATATTGTATGACTTGCTAGTGCTAGAAAAATTTAAAGGTCTGTATTTAAAATAAGTCTTATATTTAAAATTTGCTATTCGCAGTGAATGGAACTAATGTAGCCTTAACATCATGTCTGTTGTCTCTAATGGTCCATTATTAGAGATGAGTATGACACTCATTAGAGAAGGCTTAGAACTTTACTTCCTGGAGATCCCATGCAAAGTAGAGGCTTCCAAGTTTTGCAATATACTTTTGTGAATAGCACACTCAGATGTTATCTATGTTGTCTCCAAGTTATTAAAATATGCAATTGGTATGATATATCTTTCGCAATAATAAAAGATGCTAAGGGCAGCACTTGGTACTTTACCTTGGAGATTTATTACAATATAAACCAAAATTACTAGACCTCCAAGACCATTAAAATTAGGTGACTTATCTTTTTTTGATATTTTATTAACTCATGACTTGAGATATTTGATGTCATTGAGAGTATCTCTTGATTCTAACTTTCCAATTTCAAGCAGAATGCTTGCACAATGTAATTGACAGTATGATGGTCAAGATCCTTGTGAACTAAACTGTGACCCAAGTCAGAGAGTTGACATTATGGACTGAGTGTGTGCTTATATTATTGGCAGGTGAAAATACACAATTTCTGATAATCTCTGCTTATGAGACAAAGACATTCTAGATCAATAGCTACATTCCAGTCAATGACTGTGTTGATTTCCTTAGAAAAAGTAGACATCTGGATTAATAGGTGAAATTGAATTAAGCTTTAATAAGCTTAATATAGTTTTAAAAATTATCTCTTCTGTTTCTTTAGGCAAACAGAAAAGTTACATATAGGGATGAGTAGGAATCACCATCTTTCCTTAGTCTTCTAAAACTCGATAAAAGTAATGTTTATGATGACTCTAGGAATATGTTATTACTTTTGGTTCACTACTTGAAAAAAGAATGAAGTTCCAGTGGGTTTCATTTGGCTCTTCCTAACATAAATGCTGCTTTATGTGGGTAACTATTTCTATCATAAATTCAGAAACTAGGGATGTAAGAGCCTACCATACCAATTATGTGTCAGGTGGAACTCCCATTTTCTGTTATCAGTACACAACAGTGTTATCCTGGTCACGAATATTAACTTAAAACCAGTATCCAGTCCAATCAATTTCCTAAATTTTGGTTATTTCCCTTCCAGCAGTGATTATTAATCCTAGTGAATGTTGCAGGGTAATTTCTGTGGTGATAGCAGAAATACTTATAGTACATATTTGAATGTTATTTCTAAAGATTTCCTATGATTATCTTATTTCTAGATATTCTAAGTCTACTCAAATATAGAAACTGAAAGTAAATTTAGAAGTAATTCTTAATGTCAGTGCTGTGTTTGCCAAACCTAGCACAATTTTTGGTTATTACTAACAGGACAGAATTTATTTGGCAAAATATCAGTCTCAATCCTATACACTCCATGATAAATTTGCACCTTTCTCTTTGATAATTCTTGTGTATTAAATAAGTCTGGTGATTTCTCTTATCTCATTTTGGACCGTCCGCTTTGTATCTGGGAATATATTTCCAGTTTTATACCCATCAACAAGCCATCTCTACAAAAAGTGCCATTCCTGGTCCCTTTTCACAGATGCATGTACTCTCCTCACTAAAGGTGTTCTCATTTAGTTAGGGAGATGTTTTCTGGGCCCTCTTAGTTTGGGGAATAGTTTAGGATTTTACACAGGACAAATGCGTCTTTAAGTCCTTTGCTTCCTTTATCTGCATATTCAGAGGAATTTTTAGATTGTCCCTTATGTTAGTGTAAATGATCTTTCAATCAAGATTTCAGTAACTATCCAAACAAATGATTGTATCTATGAAAGCAACATATATACTAAACATATATATATATATATATATATGTATATATATATATATATACTGTAAATGTATGTGTGGGTGTAAAGAGAGCTATTAAGTATGGAAAATGGGAAGAATTGAATCTCTTTGGAAGAAACTGCTTTGGTCAAATGATTTTATGATTTTTGAGTAGGACAGGAATAGTCACATCAGACAGAGGTTGGAAATAAATGTTGGAGTCTGGATGTTTGGTGTATTTTAAGACATCCAAATCTCTCAGTAGGTCCTTATGCCTACATTCAGTGTTTTATTCTTTTCCTATCAAAGCTCTGTCACATTTGATGCATTATCAGATTGTTAATTCAACCTACATAAATTGAAAACCATTAGGATTGAGTTTTAGTTTGATTTTCATCTATCTCAGCCTAGAGGCAAAAAGAAACAAGAGATGGTGAAAATCTTTGGTTGTCGTCTGAGTTTTGAGTTGAGAATTTATAACCCTGAGCTTGTTACACATTTTCTTTAAGCTATTCAGCAAAATTAAAAGCAACCAGCCCATCCTAGAGCCTTGAAATCCTCATACTCTTCATTCTGTTCTTTTTGAGAGGTGACTCAATTTCTCAAAGACTTGTCATTAATAGACACTTTATTCTAGGTGACCACAGGTAATAATTTAATTAGCTGTTTTCCACTGAATGTCATGGGCTGCCAGAATCCCATGTCTTAATCCAACTTGAATGTTCTCTGCCTTCAGCCACAAACCATATAACAAATATCACCTTCTTATACTGTTCTTAAAGTGCTCTTTCCCACAGCTAATCCAGTTACCAATTTATGTTTCAGTCAATGATCTTAACTATAAATAATCAAAGCCTATTTTGTGTTATTAAATAAGTGACTCATTAAATATTGAGTTACTCAAAATATTGTCGAGGACCAAGGACCTATGGTCCAAGCTAAGATTCTAGAAATAGTATCTCCAGAAATGAAATGATCCAAGATTTCAGTTTCTAACACCTCTGTCAGGAAATTGATCCAGTGACCACCTAAACTGTAAACTGTCATTGGTGAGACAGAGAGAGAGAGAGAGAGAGAAATGATTCCCAAAGAGTTTAAATCCTTGAGAACAAAAATGATTGAAAAATGTCCAGTACACTGAAAATCCTTTTTTTTTTTTTGTTGTTCAAATTAAGTCTAAAACCTTTAAACAGTTGCTTATGAGTTCTTTATATGTTTGTTGACCTTTTTGGAATTTTCAAACTTAGATTGATAGAGTGGGGAACAGACTTCTATACTGGATAATAGCTCTTGCTAGACTACATGTATGGATGCTGTGGTTGCTATGGTTTGCATATCTAGGTTCAAGGCCAGCAAATGAGAAAGGGTTGGAAGGAATGATCTACTCTTGATAGATAGATTTTAATTTAATCCTTATTTTCCCCTCTACTCCATGTTTTTACTCAGTATCTGGTATTCCTTCCTTCCTCCTTCCTTCCCTCCCTTCCTCCCTTTCTCTTTCTTTTCTTCCTCTTCCTTCATTTCTTTCTTTCTTTCTTTCTTTCTTTCTTTCTTTCTTTCTTTCTTTCTTTCTTTCTTCTTTCTTTCTTTCTTCCTTTCTTTCTTTCTTTTTCCTTTCTTTCTTCTTTCTTTCTCTTTCTCTCCTTTTTTCTTCCTTCCTTCCTTCCTTCCTCACTCCCTTCCTTCCTCTTTCTTTCTTTCTTTCTTTCTTTCTTTCTTTTAACTCCAGTATAGTTAACCTATAGTGTTGTATTAGTTTCAGATGTACAATATAGTGATTCAGCAATTCTGTACATTACTTGTGCTCATCATGATAAGTGACTTTTAATTCCCTTCACTTATTTCATCCATGTACCCACCCACCTCCCCTCCGGTAATCAACAGTTTGTTCTCTATAGCTAAGAGTCTGTTTCTTGGCTTCTCTCTCTTTTTTTCTTCCTCTTGGCTTGTTTATTTCTTAAATTCTAAACATGAGTGAAATCATTTGGTTCTTTGTTTTTATCTTATTTCTCTTTGTCTTATACTCTCCAGCTCCATCTATGTAGTTGCAAATGGCAAGATTTCATTATTTTTTATGGCTGAATAGTATTCCATTGTATATATCACTTCTTTATCCATCCATCAGTGGGCATCACACTTGGGCTGCTTCCATAATTTTGCTATTACAAATAATGTTGTAGTAAACATAGGCATGTATGTATCCCTTTGAATTTATGTTTTTTGTATTTTGGAGCTAAATACCCAATAGTGTGATTACCGGACTGTAGTACCTTGGATTTCTAAGTCCTAAATATGTCTTTGGATCTGTAAACCTCAAAGACTCTCTTCCTAAGTCTCTCTCTCGATGCATGATTTTGGTAGAATTCTTTCTTATCATAACTATAGTAGGGAGGCTTGTGTGTCATCTGTTATCTTAACGCAAGGGAAAGAAGGGTGGGGTTAAGTATCTAAAATGCAGATGCAAAATTTAAATCAATTTAAAAAGCAAGAGAAGCACAATACCAAAAAACAAACATCCTGAGGAGTAATATTATTACTCTATATTCTCAGTTTTCATATATTTTTTTAAGATTTTATTTATTTATTTGACACACAGAGATCACAAGTAGGCAGAGAGGCAGGCAGAGAGAGAGGAAGGGAAGAAGGCTCCCTGCCAAGCAGAGAGCCTGATGCGAGGCTCCATCCCAGGACCCCAGTATCATGACCCGAGCCAAAGGCAGAGGCTTTAACCCACTGAGCCACCCAGGTGCCCCTCAGTTTTCATGTCTTATTATCAGCATTTCTTAATTGACTTTTAACCTTTAAAATTGTCACAATGATTAACCAAATGGATATTCTTATGAATAAATTTTTTTGAGAAAATATGTTGTTGTCATTATTTTATGCTACTCTTAGAACACTAAATTTGATCTCACTTGACCCTGGAATCAAATTGGATTGCCTGATATTTGACATGAAAGAGAAACCAAATTAAACATTGGCAATAAGCATCAGGACGATGGTTGGCTATCCACAATCAGTTTGCCATTTTTAGGATTACCAGTAATGTTGATAAGATTTTTAAAATCTTACGATCTTCCTTACATAATTTATCATGAATTGGTTCAAATAATAATCTAAAAACATATAGATTTGCAAAGATTTATTTTTTAAATTGTAATTCAATTCATCTGTCTCTTCTTATCCATTTACTAAACTTCACCAAAACAGTGAATTTTCCTTAATTTGGTATGTTAAACTGTCCAGCAGTTTCAGAGGTCTTTTTGATAGTTGCCCTTTAAAAATAATAATTTTACATCACATATTGAGGAGTCACCTAATCTATGTAAAAATGAATATATGTAATTATATAAATTTATCTGTCATTTGAGTTACATAAGCATACAATAAATATTTGCATATTTATATTGATATTCATTTTTTTCATTTATGCCTCTCCAAACTATCAGTAAATGATTTTTTAATGTTAAAAATATCATACCATCACAGTACACATCATAGTATATCTATCTGGTTTTCTTCTAAATTATTATATATTGTTATTACAAAATATTTTCTGATTAAGAAGTATCCCAGCTAGAGAAATTTTACTAATTAATGATTTAATCTTTATACATACACTTTTCAACTTTAGAAAATTTTGAAATCACCAGTGAATTCTACAATTTCCTAATAGAGTGAAATTTATTAGTGAAAACTGTGTGTCCTCTGAACAAATGAACTCCTTATAGCAATAAATTGCTTGTATGATTCAATTTAGTTATGATTTTTTTTTCGAGAGGCTGGGCTAGGTGAAGAATGTATACAGAAAGTTACCTCTGTTTCACCCTTGAGAGTGAGTTCTAGTGATATGTTTAATATTTCCTAGACAAAACTAATTTTTCCATCAGATAGACTGGTTTCATAATTTTCATTTGGCTTGAGGCTTGGTAGAGATGAGCTGCACTGAGGACCTTTAGTACAGTGATTCTACTAGCCTCACTTTACAAGACTTTTCAATCACAGAAAATGTCTAAGTGTATATTTTCATTGGCACGTAACTCTAGAGCATTTGATAAAGAAGATCCCCTCATTTTCCTTGGACTATTAATATCATCCTTTTTCAGAGATCAGTTTTTTCTACCCTCTTGCCATCAGGTCATTTTTACTCACTTACCTTTCCAGATTATGATCTTTCTTACAGAGTCTCTTAAATGTTAGTATACATCGGGCGCCTGGGTGGCTCAGTGGGTTGGGCCGCTGCCTTCGGCTCAGGTCATGATCTCAGGGTCCTGGGATCGAGTCCCGCATCGGGCTCTCTGCCCAGCAGGGAGCCTGTTTCCTCCTCTCTCTCTCTGCCTGCCTCTCTGCCTACTTGTGATCTCTCTCTGTCAAATAAATAAATAAATAAATCTTTAAAAAAAAAAAATGTTAGTATACATCAATATTCTATCTTTAACACCTTTGTCTTTCTATTTTCCCCTGGATGAGTGTTCATATACACCAGCATAGTTTATATTACAACTTTGGAGCTGACAATTTTTAAATACTGCAACCTCAGTCTTTGTTCTTTTCTGAAGGGGTTATTCAGTGACCAGCTGAACAAGTTCACTGTGATATTCAAGAAGCACCACAACTAAGTACGATAAAAATTGAACTCTGGAGGGACACCTGAGTGGCTCATTTGTTTAAGTATGCCTGCCTTCAGCTCAGGTCATGATCCCAGGGCCCTGGAATCGAGTCTCACATCAGGCACCTTGCTCAATGGGGAGCCTGTTTCTCTCTCTGCCTGCTGCTACCACAGCTTATGGTCTCTTTCTCTCTTTCAATCTGGCAAATACGTAAATACAATATTAAAAGAACAACAACAACAACAACAAAAACACTTAACTCTGGATACCCCTTGTTACTGTCTGAATCTATGAATTTCTTGGGACAGAGATTTCTATGTTGCTAGACAATGCTGTTGAAATTATCCAGACCCTCTCTCTAATCCTCTTAAAGCCTTATACCGGTTTACTTGGGCTGTGTGGTAGATGTGGGAATGGTATGGCTTCTGGAGAATGGATTAATACGAGATCATACAGAGCCAGTAAAGACAAATATAAACCAGGGAAAGAGTAAGCACAAACCAGTTACACAACTGATTTTACATGTTCTTACTTTCACTTCCTCTGCTTTCTTTACTAGATGCAGGGTAAATATATATATTTACCAAGGATGTGTCAGGAAGAATAAGAGGGAAGAGGCTTAGGGCCAGTGTTTTCAGCTCTGAACTATGACTGATAAAATGATATAATTTATCTAGTAGTAAATTCATTTTTTAAATTCAAAGCTGCTAAATATGTTTGTGCTAAAAGCAAATTAAGTTAATTGGACACATCCTCTTATGAAAAAAAAACAGTGGATATAATATTAATAAAATACCTTGATGAATTGTAGACTAATAAGAAATTTTAAAAGTACAGGTCAAAGTTCAGGAAAATATGAAAATATATAGTGGCTTTATGCCAGCTTTGACATAGATATCTCTATTTTAGATTACACTCCAGAGAGGAATAGTGAGTAGAAGTTTTGGAAGATTTATGAGTCTAAAAAGGGATAAAAATTGGAGTTCAATAACCAAAAGAAAGGCATCTGATAAGTTCCAGTATTTTGGATGCAAAAGCTCAAAGACATTTGGTACAGGATTAATGGTAAGCCAGAAATGACTGTCCTTCAGAGGAAGTGAAATCAAGCATCAAATCATTCCCTACCCTATTTAAAATATGGCTAAGACAATTATTACTTCTTTTCTTCACCATCTAGAAACACACATAAAACATCTATGGAATAATGAGTACACTTGAAGTCACAAATTTTCTCCAGTATTTTTCATAATTACCATTATGTAACACATCATTGTATAAGGAAAAAAAAAAAAACTTACTAATGGGACTTTAGTTCTTTGAATTGTAAGACGTAAACTATAATAAACCTATGTTTGTTGTTGAACTAAATAAAATTTGAAAAATTCAGCCAATATTCAGAAACTACAAGGCAGAAAATCAGAGAGTAAATTTTAAATTTAAGAGCAAAAAGATAATATAATTACAAAATAAATGAAATTAAGAGTAGCAGTCCTTAACAAACCTGGATTAATAGCAGATGATTTATAACTGAAAAGATAATGAATTAGTTCTAGTTTTTCACCAGTGGAGCTCTAAAAGGATAAAAGGAAGAAAATAACCCAGAATCAAAAATGATTGCTGATGGGCACCTGGGTAGCTCAGTGGGTTAAAGCCTCTGCCTTCGGCTCGGGTCGTGATCCCAGGGTCCTGGGATCGAGCCCCATGTTGGGCTCTCTGCTCAGTGGGGAGCCTGCTTCCCCCCCACTCTCTCTGTCTGTCTCTCTGTCTACTTGTGGTCTCTGTCTGTCAAATAAATAAATAAATAAATTTTAAAAAATGATTGCTGAGAATTTTAAAAGATAAAGTCTTTCTGCTGTCATTTTTTAGGCACTATGAATTTACAGAAAGAATACTAGAAAGATAATAACTCAGAATCTTGTGACAAGACTGCTGACATACATAGTCTAATAAAGAAATCTCAAAACAGTGAGAATAACAGATTACTTCCATGTAGATACGTCTAACATGTGACTTTTCAATAGAAACAGTGAGAGCCAAATGACCATGGGATACTTTTAAAATGCTAAAAAAAAGACTGTCAATCTAGAATTCTGTATCTCGGGAATAAACATGAAATAGAGTTTCAAACACACTCTGAGATAAAATGACTGAATTGAGAAAGCATTGGAAGGCTTTCTTTAGGCAGAGAGAAAATGATCACAGATGGAAGCTCAGAGATACAGACTGAGGAGTAAAACTTTAAATCTGTAAGTAAATATAAATGAATATTTACTACTCAATACATTAATAATGTGCAATAGAGTATTATACATAGATAAAATTTAATATGCAAAATTATGAAAGACAGTTATACTAGCAGATAATAGCTGCAGAATCTGATCAGGCTATATAAATTTTTGACAAATTAGATTTTAAGGGAAAAAATATGATGTCTGAATATATGTATTCAATAGTGTGAATATATGCACATACAGGAGTAATTGGCTATTTTAACAAATCTTTCTCAAAATGAATAGAACAAACAATAAAAAATCTATAAGGATATACTTGATTTGAAAAGCAATATTAACAAAATCATCATAATTGAGACTTAGGGAATACTATATCCAAAACCTGCAGATTACACTTTATCTTCAACCACACAAGAAACATTTATACAGATTAACCCTATGCTGAGACATAAAACAAGTTTCAAAAAAAAAAAAAAAAAGAAAGAAAGAAATCCAAAGGATGGGTACCTGGGTGGATCCATTGGTTAAATGTCTGACTGTTGTTTTTGGCTCAGATCATGATCTCAGTGTTGTGAGATCCAGTCCTGCATCGGGCTCCATGCTGTTCATGGAGCCTACTTAAGATTCTCTTTCTCTGGGGAACTCTTCTAACACTTTTGGAATGCAAGCTGGTATAACCACTCTGGAAAACAGCATGAAGTTTCCTCAAAAAGTTGAAAATAGAGCTACCCTATGATCCAGCAATCACACTATTGGGCATTTACCCTAAAGATACAAATGTAGTGATCCAAAGGGGCACGTGCACCTGAATGTTTATATATATATATATATATATATATATATACACAATGGAATACTACACTGCCATCAAAAGAAATGAAATCATGCCATTTGTAATGACATGGATGGAACTAGAGGGTGTTATGCTGAGAGAAATAAGTCAATCAGAGAAAAACAATTATCATATGATCTCTCTGATATGAGGAAGTTGAGGGGCAAGGTGGGAGGTTTGGGGGGTAGGGAAGGAAAAATGAAACAAGATGGGATAGGGAAGGAGACAAACCATAAGAGACTCTTAATCTCACAAAACAAACAGGATTGCTGGAGGGTCAGGGGGTAGGGATAGGGCAGCTGGGTTATGGACATTGGGGAGGGTATATGCTATCATGAGTGCTATGATATGTGTAAGCTTGATGATTCATAGACCTGTACCCCTGGGCATATAATACATTATAAGTTAATTATTAAAAAAAAAAGATTCTCTCTTTCCCTTTGCCCATCTTCCCCAGCTTGACTCTCAATCCCTCTCTTATACACACACATACACACACACATGCACAAGGAAATAGAAAGAAAAAAATTTCAATGACTGAAGTCATGTAAAGAACATTTTCTGACCACAATACAATTAAGATAGAAAGAATTAACTAAAAAGAAAAATAGAAGTTTCCAATACCTTCAAAAATAACAAGAATACACATAAATATCACAAAGATAAAAGAAGAAATCACAGTAGAAATTTAAAAATACAGTGAACTGAATGAGAAGGAAAATAGTTCACATTTGTGGAATTTAAAGACAGTTTCAGATGGGAATTCTTGGGCTTAATCGAATATATTAGAAAAGTGTAAGATGAAAATCAATGAGAAGATCATCCCTTTAAAGAAGTTTTTAAGATGAAAGAAATAAATTCAGAAGAAAAATAAAACATGTAAAAATGTATGAATTGCAAGAAAAAACAAGTAAAAATATGAAAAATATTGAAATAAAAATTCAGTGATTAAAGTATTTAAAATAGCTGGTAAAAAGCTGGCAAACTAATCAAGTAAAAAACTAATGCAGGTACACAACCTGCATTAAATGTTTTTTTAAAAAAGTGATATTACCAGCAATCTTAAGGCCAACAAAAGTGCATATTATAGGGCGCCTGGGTGGCTCAAAGGGTTAAGCCTCTGCCTTCGGCTCAGGTCATGAACTCAGGGTCCTGGGATCGAGCCCCACATCGGGCTCTCTGCTCGGCAGGGAGCCTGCTTCCCTTCCTCTCTCTCTGTCTGCCTCTCTGCCTACTTGTGATCTCTCTCTCTGTCCAATAAATAAATAAAATCTTAAAAAAAAAAAAAAGAATCTGTATTTAAAAAAAAAAGTGCATATTATAATATTTTTTAAAATTACCTTGAAGCCTTAAATGAAGTGAAAAATTCTTAGTGGAATAAACTACCCAAAGCTGACACAAGAAAACACTGAATTATCCTATAAACTGAATCAATCAATTAGTTGTAAAATACTTTCCCACAGGAAAAAACAGCAGTTCCTTATGGCTTTGTTGTTGAATTTGCATTTAAGAAGAAACATTTAAGAATAAAAAGAGAGTTAAGAGAGATTTCTTCCTTCCTCATGGCCTTAAACACCACCTTTCTGTTGACTTCAGATGAACTGAAACAGGTATTCTCCGTGAGTCTACTTCCTAGAATCTACTCTTGATGAAGATGTTGGGAAGATTGTTGAAATGACAATAAAGGATTTAGAATATTACACGAACTTAGTTGATAAAGTAGCAACAGGGTTTGAAAGGACTGACTCCCAATTCTGAAAGAAGTTCTGTGGAATAAAGCACTATCAAATGGCATCGAATGCTATAGAGAAATAATTTATGAAAGGAAGTGTAAATAGATGTAGCAGACTTCATTGTTCTCTTTAGGAAATTGCCACAGCAATTTTAACCTTCAGCAAGCACCATCCTGAACACCCAGCAACATAGAGTCAAAACCATCCACCAGCAAAAAGATTATGATTTATGACAGTTCAGATAATAATCAGCATTTTTAACCAGAAAGCATTTTTTAATTAATTACACACATTTTTTTTTTAGACATAATGCTACTGCACACTTAATAGACTGGAGCATAGTATAAACAACTTTTATAGGCAGTGGGAAACCAAAAAATTTCTTTGACTTGCTTTGCTATGATATTTGCTTTACGTCAGTGATCCAGAGCCAAACTCAAAATATCTCTGAAGTATGTGTATGTTTTTTATATTAGCTATTGTTTTAGCTCCACATCCTAATGTAGAACTCTCTTTCATGCTACTATTCCCTTTGGAGATAAATGTCATTTTTTAAAAGATTTATTTATTTATTTTAGAGAAAGAGCATATGCATGTTGTGGGAGGGGCAGAGGGAGAGGGAAAGAAGCAGACTCCCCATTGAGCTCTTTAGTCCCATGAGCCAATCTACAAAAACACCTGCAATTACATTCTGATTGTTAATGGCCCATAGTTACGGCTCGTATAATGTTTCTTTAAAAAAAAAAAATTATTCCCCCCAAAATTGATTTATAAGGCTATACTTGTACAATCCTTGAAGTTACACTGCATGTTTCATTGTTATCTGAGTGAATGCATAGAAAATTTTTGGCTAGCACTTTGTTTATTCTCTTACCTTGCTGTTTGGTGTCAACTTGTCTTTTTATGAGTAGAATTGAGCGTCCCTGTGCTGAACATTCCTTTTCTAATATTTGTTTGACCAAGGGGCCAGGTTTTCATTAGAAATTGGCTTACAATTACAAGATCACATATAACTTAGGATATTTAATTTCTAAGGCCTACTTTAGTCACCCTAATTAGCAATGAATTCTGATGTGATGACAAGAAAATATTGGTTAAAAACTGTTTTATTTAGATGTCTATGCAAATATTATTGATTATGGCAGTGCAAAATTATTCCTAAGAATGTTAAGGAATACAATATTTTCTAAATCCTATGCTGAAAAAGCAAACAATAAAAATAGAAAAAGATAATGAACAGGAGGGCTCTTTAACGGATGTCTAAACTCAGTCATAATACATGAGAATTAAATAAAAAAGTATACAGTTTCACACCTTAGTTCAGTCTTTCTGACAACATGACTGCAAACAATACTAACCATGGTGGTGGTGTACAAATGTGCACATGCATATGTGAGTGTGTGTGTATTTATAATCTATTAATAATGAATAAATTGTTGATTTTGTTTATGCTCCTTGAAGTCAGTGTGTATGATTTTTCTATTTTTGTGTAGAAGAATTGCTCTTCAACTCTGTATAGTGTTTCCTTTTCTATTTTTACTCTTAAAAAATTGTTTCATAAGATTGTTTTTGTAGTCCTTGAAGTTATTATGCACGGTTTACTGCTAACTGAGTGAGTACATGAGGAAATTTCTGACTACATTTAAGAAGCATATGTGTCGGGGCACCTGGGTGGTTCAGTGGATTGAGGCTCTGCCTTTGGCTCAGGCCAATGATAAATTGCTCAGGCCATGCTCTCAGGTTCCTGGGATTGGGTCCCCCCATTGGGGGGACCCAATCCCAGGATCCCTGCTTCCCCCTGTCTCTATGCCTGCCTCTCTGCCTACTTGTGATCTCTCTCTCTCTGTGTCAAATAAATAAATAAAATCTTTAAAAAAAAAAAAGTGTATGTGTCATAATAGAGTTTGGTCAAGAATAATCACTAAAGAAATTATTTATGGATAGTGTAAATTTTATATTTAAAACTTGTATTTAACTGTTATGTATAATTTGGGAGACTTGAAATATGGTATTTTTTCTCCACTTGTTCCAAAGAGTTGGTGTGGCATTTTACCAAGTGATGGTCCCTGTACTTCCTACTGTGTTTACTAGTAAAAATATGAGAAGACTCGTTTTTTTTTTAAAGATTTTATTTTTTATTTGACAGAGATCACAAGTAGGCAGAGGCAGGCAGAGAGAGAGGAAGAAGCAGGCTCTCTAGTGAGTAGAGAGCCTGATGTGGGACTCGATCCCAGGACCCTGGAATTATGACCTGAGCCGAAGGCAGAGGCTTTAACCCGCTGAGCCACCCAGGTGCCCCATACCAACAGAATATTTAAATATGTTCTGGAGATATGGAAATATTGAAATTGTCAAGGAAGATCTGTCACAAAGTGTTTTTGTATAATTTTCCTTTATTACTATAATTATTCTTCTTTAAAAGGCAATTTGAGAAGATTTCCCTAATTGATACTACTAAATACTAATAGTGAACACACTTAATAAGTGGTTACTTAGTGTTTGTTATTTAGATTACATAAACAACTATTTTATTATCTTTTAGAATCCCTTATTAAAAAATGTTCTGGGAGGGGTGCCTGGGTGGCTAAATTGGTTAATTGGTTAATTTGTTTTTTAACAAAATATGGAAACATAATTCTTGTTTCAAGAAACAATTTATTTACTGACTAGCCCAAAAGTTTGCCTCAATTATTTTCTATTTAAGCATAAAAGAAAGGACTAAACATAGCAAGCAATTTTTTTCAGTTAAGAAGTAATTTATGTTAACTATTTAATTGATAACTTTTTTCTCTTGAAATGATAAATTGCTTTCTGTATTATCTTATAAATTAAAAATGTTATAGAAATTTTATTTTTGAATTTTGTCACTGATCTGTTAGAACTTAAATAAAACACTATAACTTGTTTCCTTATAGCACGGCTTCTCACTTTATTCACTTTTTCCAAATTAAATAATAAATTGTTCAAAACACATTCAAATACATTAGAATGCTATTATGTTATTTAAGCTATTTAGCATGCATTTATTCATTTGCACAATGAAGATAAATGTGTGTTGGAATTTGATTTCAACTTCAAATTGTGTGTCTGTATTAGAGTTGATCCCAAGATACGAATTTTTCTTTTTTTCAACTAAGAATTCTGTTAGATTTAATAGACATTTGCTGGGTATTAAGATGAAATTATTACTTAAACCATTTGATCTGCCAGGTGTTAACAGGCAAATACTAAACATACTTGTGTGCCTTCCAATTCCCCTTTGTTTATTTTCTTCATCTCTATCAGCTGTAGATATAATTAAGGGAAAGTTTTGCAAAATTATTTTTTCACACAATTATAGTGAGTTTTAGCAAATTGTTCTTTAAAAAGATATATATGGACACACATATTTATATAAATATTTATACATATATGTATACACTTATATACATACATATTGTCTGAATTTGGATAATTATATTTTGTTGTCAGTTTTCAATATAAATGAGTGTTTTTTAATTGCTTAAATGCTACTGAAACTAGCCATTCATATCTTTGTTTAATATATTACATCTTCAATAGCAATGAGGAATTATTTCTTATGAGAAATGAGAAACTGCCTGGAAAACAAAACTGTTCTTTCCTGTTAATACATATCATACCATAAAATTTTAATAAAGTCTAGCTAGTTTTTTAGTCATTAATAATGTTTTGAAATAAACAAGCTAAATACTAACTCTAACAACATGTTACTTAGGCCAACAACCAAACCACAGCTCTCTTTTAACAAGAATTGGTTTTGTACACATGCATATACCATGATGAAATAAAGAGGAATTTTGCCCATAATGGAAAAGAAGACATTCTTTTATGTATTTAATTTGATTTTTAAAGATTGAGGTATAACTGACATATAACATTATATAGTTTTAGGCATACAACATAATGATTTCACATATGTACATACTGCAAAATGATAACCATAAAAAGTTTAGTTAACATCCATCACCTTACATAGTTAAAATTGTTTTTCTTGTGATGAATAATTTTATGACCTACTCTCTTAGCAACTTTTAATATGCAGTATGGTATTGTTAACTATGGTCAGTATTCTATGCATTACATCCCCATGAGTATTTTATAATGAAGTTTGTACCTTTTGATTCCCTTTACTCATTTCTTCTATCTCCTTACCTCTGCCTCTGTTTTCTATATTTGAGATTAGTTCTGGTTTTCATTTATGCTTTTGATTTTTAGATTCCACATATGAATGAGATCATGTGGTATTTGTCTTTCTACCACATATCTTTCTCTACACCTCTGGGATTCCAATTACACATATGTCAGTCCATTGGAAATTGCACCACAGTCCTTGACTGCTATGCTTTGTTTAGGTCTCATTTTTTTCTCCCCTCAAATTCTTTATTTTTTTATCATTTATTTTTTTTCAGTTATTCTCAGTTTGGAAAATTTCTGTTGACTATCTTCAAGTTCACTGATTATTTCTTCACTTAGGTCCTATCTACCAATGAAACTAACAAAGGCATTCATCTTGTTACCACATTTTTCATTTTTTATAGACTTGAAAAGTTATATATAAGAAGAATATATGAAATTCACATTTAGCTATAATATGCTTTCTTTATTTAACAAAATATGAAAACACAATTCTTGTTTCAAGAAACAGAATTATCCTTAAGAAAAATAGTAGCTTATCAAGAATTCCAGGTAGAATAAAAACTTGGCTGAAAGCTTGCAAATGAAGAGCAAAATATTTTCATGTTTAGTAGTGTTAAGGAAAGAAATACCTTCATGGCCTGAGATCTTAAGCAAGAAGTTGTTACTCTCCTTATGAATACATTCAACAAAAGCTGAAGCTGAGTAGAGTTGTAGGTTGAAAGTCAAGGCAGCATTGGAAACAATGCTTGTTATTCTCATAGTCTTTTAGAACTGAAGAGAGAACTGTTTCCTAGAACCCTTTCAAAAACTCACAAGCCAAAAATAAAAAGATAAACACTGTGTGGTCTCTCTTACACATAGAGTAAAAAAAAAAAAAAAAAAAAAAAAAAGCAATCATAATTAAAGTCACAGAAGCAGAGATGAAGAATGCAATTGCCAGGGACTGGAGGTTGGGGGAAATAAGGAGAAATTGGTAAAAGGGTACAAACTCTTAGCTATAGGATAAATAAAACATAGTTGAAATTTGCAGAGTAGAACTTAAACACTCTGATACATACAGAAAATTGGATCAGCACAATATACTGTACTTTTTGAATATTTTACAATTTTATATTGATTATATCTCAGCAGAGCAGAATTTTTAAAAAATAAATTAAAGCAAACAAAACAAAAAGCAAAGCTCATTAAGGCCAGACACAAGAACGAGGGAGGGCTAGAGATAGTTTGAATCTTACTGAAACTGAAACATTGCCTTGACCTGGCACAGTATGTGACTGTTAGAGCTAATCAGATCTTCACTGATCTAATTGAGATTTTCCTGTGATACTTCTTAATGAAACAGATACTAACAAGCCTATAAGAACTTTATCTGAAAAGGGGAAATGTGAATGCTTCTTAATTGTTTTAAGAATTTAGCATTTAAAACCTGAGAACATTGTATGAAAGTAAAATTACAAGCCTGTTTTTCATGAAAATGGTATACACAATCTTTTAAAAAATACAAATAAAATTTAGTAATACATGATAAAAGTAACAAAATTGTGATTTATTCCATAAATGAAAGATTGATTTAATATTTGAAGGTAAAAGAAAATCCAATGCACACACAAACAGAAGAGGGAAAAAAAATCATTTCATATAGGTGGAAAGAAATTATTTAAAAAATTAATAGTGAATATGGGAACTCAATAAATTATAAATAGCTGGCAATTGTCTTCAATCTAGTAATGGATAGAAAAAAGAATTTAAACCTATTATACTTCATACTGAAATACTATCTGGGGTTAAAAAATGTTAATATGTCCAGAAATACTGGTTATATTCAACATTGACCAAAAGGATTCAAAGGGAAGAAGAAATAAAATTATCATCACTCATAGATAACATAATCCTCCAAGAGATATAGAAAACTACTATATTTAACAAGTAAATTTGATAAGGCTATAAAGTCAAAATACCTCTCTATATGCTGGCTAGTGGGAAAATAGTTTAAATACTAGGTTTATTAAATATGAAAAGAAAACTCTAAAGGTGTGAAAAGCTTCTACTTTGGAAGACATAAGATACTGTTGAAAAAATTGTAGATCTGAATAAATGGAGGAAGGTACCATATTTATGGATTTGAATACCCTGTATTGTGAAAATGTTAGTCAACCTCAATAGACATGAATTTCATGAAAGTACAGTTAAAAATGCTAACTTTTTTTTGAGAAGTTGACAACCTGATTTTGAATCATGCAAAAATGAAAAGAACTCAAGATAATGAAGACAATTTTGAAAGGCAAAGCTGAAAAAATAATATTAACACATTTTTAATATTTTACAAGTATAGGAGTTAAGGAAATGTATTGGGACAAAGGTGACAAAAAGAACAAATTATAGAGTTCAGAATTAGTCTCTAAGATTTGTGCATTTACCAGATATATGACTTTTTCTTTTTTAAAAAATATTTTATTTATTTATTTGACACAGAGAGGAAGAGAGATCACAAGTAGGCAGGGAGCAGGCAGAGAGAGATGGAGAAGCAGGTTCCCCGCTGAGCAGTCCCATGCAGGGCTAAATCCCAAGACCCTGAGATCATGACCTGGGCAGAAGACAGAGGCTTAACCAACTGAGCCACCCAGGCACCCAGGTATATGGTCTTTTCAATAAATAGTGCTGGATGTATCAGCTATCTATGAAAAAATAATAATTTTGAAAATTACTTCACATCATACATACACAGTTATACTGAAAATAAAAGAAGAAAGAAAAACAATTTCAGGTACTTAATTAGGATGGAAAAAACAAAACTTTAGTAGAAAACAATATCTTTATCACTTAGAACTGACAAAAGTTTCTTATATAAAACAAACAATAAAATAATAAATCAAACTGCACTTGCTTATATGTTTCATATAATTTAATTTATATGAATTTAATTTAATTTACAGATAAAATATATATTTAAATATATAAATATTAATTTTAATAAAATAAATTTAAAACATTTAAATATATTTAAATGTATTATTCAAAATCAACATCAAGAGACTACAAAGGAGAAGTTTCAGAATTGAAGAATATATTTGCTCTAGGTATCTAGCAAAGAACTCAGGTCCAGTACATGTATTTAAAAATCCCAAAAATCAATAAGAAAAAGATTTAAAAAATAGAACATTAGAGTAAAAAGACTTGAGCAATCACTTCACAAAAAATAATATCCAAATGGCCAACAAAAAGACATGAATTATACTCCAATAGTCCAATATAAATGCATAGATAGATTAACCAAAAGACTTTTACTAAAATGCTTTTAGTGGGGTGCCTGGGTGGCTCAGTTGGTTAAGAGTCTGGCTCAGATCATGATCTCAGGGTCCTGGGACAGAGCTATGCTTCAGGCTCCCTGCTCAGTGAGGAGTTTGCTTCTCCCTTGCTTCTCCCCACAGCATGTGCCCTTTCTTTCTCTCTCTTCCGATTAAATAAGTAAATATATTTAAAAATAAAATAAAATAAATAAAATGTTCTTAGAGACATTAAAAATATAAATCATAAATATCCTAAATGTCCATCAGGAGTACAATGGATGATAAAACGGTCTTGTAATCACACATAATATATACTACAATGACATTGATAATGAACAGCAATCAACCATACAGAATAATACAGATAATAAGAGACAAACCTGGATGCCCACAGAGCCTCATTCCCATTCTTTTGTTGTTGTCATTGCTTAGTGTAGAAATAGCCCAGCTGAACAAATGTCAGCATTTTTGTCTGGTGGAGCTCTTTCTTGGACCTTGGTATGGAGTCCTTGATACTCCGTAAACACACTCCCTAATGTTGTTTCTGAGCAAGAGATCCAGTGATACATTTCTTGTTATGTAGAAAACTAGGTGCTACCCAAAGCCTTTTTTGGCCACTAATTCACAAATGTACTCCAATATTTGTGTGGGGCTCGCTCTCCTTCTTGGAATATTTCCCACCTCAAATCTCTCTTAGTTGGAATCTGGACTGCTGTGCATATGGACCATCTTTACCCAACTAGTTCTGTGGAATAATTAGAGTTCGGGAATTGTGGGCATGCTGCTTCTTGTCTGCTTTTTAATCTACCCTCTCCTGCCCCACTAAATCCATTAGATCTTCAATGTGTGGTACTAGCAATGTGCACCCATGACCTCATTGTGTGTCAAAGCTCACAAACATAATACTGAGCACAAGAGGCTAGGTACATAAGAGTATGCCTCCTCTTATATAAAATCAGGTAAAACATCTATATTTTTGTGGTGCCTGGATGGCTCAGTCAGTTAAACAACCAACCCTTGGTTTCGGCTCAGGTCATGATCTCAGGGGTCCACACAGTGCAGAGTCTGCTTGTCCCTCTCCCTCTCCCTGTGCTCCCCCTGCCTCATGCTCTGTGTGTATCTCTCTCTCTGACTCTCTCTCTCAAATAAATAAATAACATCTTTAAAAAACAATCTATGCTTTTATAAGCATCATAGTGTTTTGCTGAGGCCTAATGATAGAATTAGATGAAATAGGGCTCTTGTGGTGCTGATAGTGGCCTATTTTTATCAAGATTTTATTTACTTGGATTTATTCAGTTTATGAAAATTCATTGAACTTCAAATTAATGATGCTTATGTGCATTTTATGAAAGTGTATGCCAATATTTTTAAAAAGAAATACAAATGCATCATAATCAGAAACACTCAGTTCATTGATTTATTCATAATACATAGCATTTTTACTTTTCACACTAAGTGTAGTTATGACAAAGTTAAGAAACTTCAGATAAAAGTAATTAATTTCTAGATAATGTTTATACAGACAATATGCCTTTTTAATTAGTTACTTTAAAATGTGTTATATTTTCAGTAATAATTTTTCAAGACAAATGTGTTATTTTGTCTTGAGACTGAACATCTTTTAAGAGAAGGAGAGCTGTGTTCATGCCTGGTAAAGCTTCAGGAGGAGATGACTAGCTATTAGAAGGGTAGTCCAAGTTAACACTAGGAATTGGAAACTGCTCTGAAGATTTATAAACTTAATTCTTACTAAATATTTTAGTATTTGTCAGTTGAGAAAGTGGGTAGAGTTCATAAGTTAGTGTATAGAAGAATCAAGGCTCTTTCGAATACAGACCTCTAATAGAGAATTGCATAGTTGGGTAACATTTGTATATTATTTTGGAGTGTCTCTAAGACGCATACTGAGGTTGAAAGCACCAGCTTTGTCATCACATAAAGGAAAACTTGTGATTTGTTGGTTGCTTATTGTGCCACCATATGCTATTTTTCCCCCTTTTTTTGCCATTAGTTTATCTCATTTCAGAAGTAATAGTTCTTGCTTTATAATACTGTTGGGGACTAAATGAACTATTATTTATAAAACATGAGTTATTTCAAATGCTTCAAAATGATAATTGTTTATCAAGGGAATCAGAAAACTTGAGAGTTTTGGACATCATATGCTGAGACTATTATGGCATGATATTAAAATATTTATTATTAAATAATCTTTATGATAGTTTGAGATGCTGTCTGTATCAGCAACTGGAAATGACTCCACTAACTATAATAGCAATATATATGTGAAAGAGAACTATGTATTAACTATAATAGACAATGATTTAAATGTAAAAATGAATTGTGGTTTTATAGAAATATGCTATTCATAACTTTTGAGGGGAATAGCAATATTTAGTTATAATTTATTCATTTAAAAATGATTCAGTTTGGACACTAAGTAGACATCTGATTCTTTTCGACATTAAAAGTATTGACAAATGGGGGCACCTGGGTGGCTCAGTCAGTTAAGTGGCTGCCTTTGGGTCAGGTCATGATCCCAGGGTCCTGGGATTAAGGCGCACATTGAGCTCCCTGCTCAGCAGAGAACCTGCTTCTCCCTCTCCCTCTGCCTGCTGCTCTGCCCACTTTGTGCTCTCTTATCTCTTTCAAATAAGTAAAATCTTAAAAAAAATTGACAAATAGATTGGATTAGTTGGTTGTAATATAATATTCTTTCCTTAGGCACACCTCATTTGCCTTGGACAAATTCAGAACATATTTTAAAACAAAAGTTTGAGATTCTATTCTTACTAAGCATTGGAAGAATAAAACAATAAAAATAGTGGATTAACCTAAAAAACCTAAGCATTTAACTGAAATTAAGTGTACAAATTAACTAACTTATGAAGAGTTTATTCTATCTCAGCTTCTATCTGAAATCTGAAGTTATCTGATATAAGGAGTAGGAGTCATTAACTTGTTTGCAAAAGTTCATTCAAGCATGGCCAAGATGAAAAAGAAATAAGCAAGATTTAGGAAACCAAAGAAAGATACTTAACTATTTACAAAAACAAGTGCTTTTATATTTTTATAATTAACATTTTTATAATTCCTGTTAATATTACATTTAGAGAGTATAACTCAACATATTGTGTTTAATTTATTTTAACAATAAATGCATAGCAGCAAGATTATAAATTTGATTGTTAGGAATTAATCATTGAAATGATATAAGATGAAGTTTTTTTTTTTAAGATGAAGTTTTAATATGACTGAAGAATCAGTTATTTGGGCATATAAATTGTTCAGAGTGTCTTGTTTATTTGCAGTGACCACTAAGATAATATTTATGTATATTTAAGAATTGAATTCTTAATTACCAAGAAGCTTTGTTTAGTAATTCCAGCCATAATTTATTCATTGAAATCTACACATTGGTTTACTAGCAAATATTGTGAAAATTATAGGTTTTAAAATATACAGATAAACACTAATATATTTGTTTATATGGATTTTATCTCAAGATATTACTCCCCTCTTTTTTTTTTCTGTCTGTCAAATTTCAATAACATAATTAATTTTAAAAAGGTTTTATTATAAGTGGAAAATAAAATTTCTGGAGGAATAGAGGAAGGACAACCATTGAAGGGGATTCTTAGTTTTAGAAAATTGTCTCTCCTCTGGAGTTTTAAATGTATGACCTTCATGGCATGATCCAATTCCCATCTGTTTATCCAAATGTTTACTTGAAAGTGGTGATTTGAAGTGAATGCTTCACTTCAAATGCTTTTCTGTAGGTATTTAGATCAGCCAGGAGATTTTATCATGTAATTTGATATTCTAAGGAAGATTGCTGTCAGAATTAAAGGGCATTTTTAGTTATATGAAAAATTTTAATGTTAAAAATAGTTTGACCTTAGTATTTAGAGGGAGAATATTAAACTAAGAAACCTAAGTGTTATTTTATGAATTATTGCAATATTTCGATCACATTAAAATAAATATTTGAATTATGATTTCCTTAGTTATAAATTTTCAGAAAATAAGGGAAATTCTATGATGTTTCATTTTATTTGATAAATCTGAAATTGCTTATATATGGTTAATTTGTATCATTTTGACTTTTAATAAAGATATTAAATATATATAATGAAAAAGACATATTTTTTCAAACATGATTATCTATTTTTTAAACACTAACACCAATCTTTAATAAGGATAGCTGTATACAAAAGTGTTCAGAAAATATGCCTGACAGTAATCTGTCTTCTTTTTATTCAAATATTGGATTGATTTAGCTTCACAAATTATCTTAGAAAATATCTACTTCAACCATATGAGTTTAAAGGTAAGGGAATTATATAATAAAAAAAGATAAATATAATAACTGATTGTTAACTTGTATTTGGAATCTAAACTTTTGACCGGAGATTTCTGAAATTTCAGCTTAGAGCAAATTGAAACAAACTCAAATTGGCAAATGCCTCTTGATAATGGAAAAAGTAAAAACAAAAATTAGGGAAGGAAATGGATTACTCATCTATGCATTTATGTCATGAATTATTAAGTAATATGGGGCACAAGTATGAATATACCTTATTTCAGAGAGTCAAGGACTTAAAATTCTGGTAAAATTGTCCAAATATGTGCAGAAGTAATTCTAATATAAATAATCTTTCAATTAAAAACATTTATTGAGTCATAATTTTGTGCCCTAAACTATGCCAGGCATGGAACAATGTGTATTATTAAAAAGTTATTGTGTTATTATTACAATATTATGTTGTTATATAATTATATTATTTATTATAATTATGTTATATTAATTCTATTTTTATAAGTGCATTTGTTAAAATTTATTAAGTGATAAAAATAGTAAATATTGATTCATAGTAAATATTATGATCCTAATAGCATTTTCACAGAAAAGTCAGAATTTGAGCTGGACTTAAACAAATGTGAAACATGTGAAGAAGGTAATAAATGAAATGTAAACCAAACCTTAGGAAAACAACAAACATATACAGTATTATAGAAAAAGTCCAATCTTGTTTGAGAAATAAGTAGTAGTCTAATTCAACAGTAGATAGGGCATGTGTATAGGATAAGAGTTGAAGAGAAGGCAAAATACGTGTGATGATGAGATCATGGAAATGTTGACTGTGAAACTAAGAGGCCTGGAATATTGTCTACATTTGATAAAAATTCAATAAACAGTTTTGACTGAGTGGTGCATCTGTATAACTATTGTCACAGTAGAGAGCAGGAATAAGTAAAATTGAGGATTATTATAAGATCATTTAGAAATGCAAAGAAATAGTTAGCAGGGTCCTAATCTCTGTTGACAGTAATGAAAATGAAAGTTATATTTTGGGCAAAACAGATACTGTGGAGGAAGAATAAACAATTCAGTGACTAAATATAAGAGGGTGGACAGAGGTTAAGGTCGTATTCCAATAGCTATCCTAATGGTAGTATTACTAATAACAATTTAAAAAAAATGAAGAGCCTAGGAGAGGAAAACACTTGTCTGGAGGAATAAATAGATAATGCTTAGAAATAGATAAACATATCAAAAGTAAAATGGCAGATAGTTATATATAACTGAAACTCTCGAAGTGTTCTTTATAAGGAAATGGAATACTCTATGTTAAAGTATTTCTATTATTTTGCTTTGGCTGCTGCAACAAAATAATGCAGATGGGGTGGCTTGAACAACTGAAATTCATTTTCTTATGGTTCTAGATGCTAGAAGTCCCACATCAGAGTCCTAGTGATTCTGTTTCTTGTGAAAGTTCTCTTCCTAACTTGTAAATTGCTGCTTTCTTGTTAGGTCAACACATGGCCTTTATGGTGTGTGTGCCAGGAGAGAGGAGAGGGATCTGGTGTCTCTTTACCTTATAATGAAATCAGTGCTTTCTACTAGGTCTCCACTATTATGACTTCAATTAACCTCACTTACCTCCGGAAAGCCCTAACTCCAAACACAGTTATGTTGAGAGTTAAGGCTTCAACATATGACTGTTCAGAGATGGGGCAAAATTTAGTCCATAATAGTATGAAGCAATAGAAATAGAATCATTTATAGAATTTTTATTAGTGGAGAAGAAGAAAAATCCATAGGAAGGTGTGTTTGGAGAGTATGAGGTTGAAATACCTCATTGGAAGAGTCTAGGAAAAGAGAGGAGATAAATAAAATTTTAGAATAACATAAAAATCAAGAAATAAGAGTCCTAAGGAAGCAGGGAGTGATTCATGATGGAAAATGCCAAAAGTGATAAAACATGCTGAAGATTGTGCAAAAGTAATTAAATGTGGCAATTATTTGACTGGGTGGTAGTCGATCATTTCAAAGGAAGAGGGGGACCTAGATTAGAAAGGAAAACTTTTTAAGAGGTCTTTAAAAATAATTTTTGCCTAATTAGGACAAGGAACACATAAAGTAAGCTTTTAAGAAAGGAGCGAATGAGAATATATTGAGGTCTAAGAAATGAGAGATGTCTAGCCATATATTAATGAGTAAAATGGAAAAGTGTATGGAAGAAGAATGACTCAGGCAAATGTATTTACAAAGTAATTAATTGTTTTTAAAGTATAGAAACACTACAGAGGGGCACCTGGGTGGTTCAGTGGGTTAAAGCCTCTGCCTTTGGCTCAGGTCATGATCCCAGGCTCCTGGGATCCAGCCCCACATCAGGCTTTCTGCTTAGCAGGAAGCCTGCTTCTCCCTCTCACTCTGCCCACCTCTCTGCCTACTTGTGATCTCTGTCTGTCAAATAAATAAAATCTTAAAAGAAAGAAAGAAAGAAAGAGAGAGAGAAAGAAAGAAAGAAACATTACAGAAATGTCAAGCGGAAGTAGAATACTTAAAATGCAAGGAGAGAACTCCAGTTTTGAGCATGTTACAACATTAAAAAAACAAACAAACAAACAAAAAAACTTTCCGTTTCTTTCAGATATTATACAAAAAACAAAAATTTCACGGGAAAATGAAATCTTAAAATTAGGAAAGAAGTTTTATTTGGACAATACAAAAAATTTTAAAAAGCTACTGAATACATGTAAAATTAGAATAGAATCCATTTGGTCAAGTATGATGACATAGGAGTATGACAAGGAAATGAGAAAGCCTCATTTCCAAGAAACTCTAATCCTTTCTGGACCAAGAGAACTAAACGAATCCTCTCTGGACTAAGAGAATTGAAAATGCCCTCCCCACCACAAATCAGTGCTCTGGTGGTAAGCATTATCAGTCTATAATTGGTAGAAGTACAAAATGGAGAGAACTCCCCTGTGACACAGGCATGTGGGCCTTCTGAAAGCCGAGGGTGGAAAAGCAACATTGAATAAAAATCTGTTGGCACCACAAGTTTTACACTAAGTATGAGAGAGGAGAAACCTTTTTTGTCTGTGGACTGAGGTGACCTGAAGACAATGACAGGAACAATAAAAGAGAAATTCTTTCTAGTCTAGTTATCTAGACTAGATTGATTTAAACTCCCACATGAATTCTTGCAGATTTGCCCATTTCTGGTAATAAATGCAGTTTATCTTTGTCTCCACTGTTCTTCTAAAAACATTGCCCAACATTCAATCAAATTCCATTATTTACATGAAGAGACAAGGAGAAAAAATTTGTCTTCAAGAAAAAACTTGAAAAAAATTGTCATTATTTACATGAAGAGACAAGGAGAAAAAACACTTTTTTAAGAGATAAAGTAGTCAACAGAATCAGATGCAGTGATGGCATCTATATGCATGACAAAAAAATCAATTGCATTATTACACTCCAATTTAAAATATTCTTAATAAAAATGAAATAGAAGTAAATCTAACAGTATACATCTAAGACATTTATGTTGAAAACTATAGAATATTGATGATAGAAATTAAGACAGATACAAATAAATGGAGATCTCTACCATACAACAATTAGGGAATAGTCCAATATTTTTATAAATATCAATAATCTCTAAATGGATCTCTAAATTCAATGCTATCTGAATAAATGTTTCAGCACTCTTTTTAAAAAAATTTTGCCTATCTTATTCTAAATTTCATATAGAAATATAAAGGACCTAGAATAGGCAGAGATTCTAAATGCAATACAAAGTTGGACTCAGTTACAAGTTGAATATGTCCTGAGGACCTAAGGTACAAAGTGATGACTATAGTTAATAATACTGTATTGTGAGCTTGAATTTGTTGGGAGAGTAGATCTTAAGTGTTCTCAAGGAAAAAGAAAGGTAACTGATGTGATGAATAATTGTGTAATTTACTTAATTATGGTACTCATTTCACAGTACATGCATATATCAAAAATCATGTTGTACATTTTAAATGTGTTATAATTCTATTTATCATCTATACATCAGTAATCTGGAGGGCAAGATAAGTTTATAGATTAATAGAATGGTATAGAGAGTACAGAAATATACCGACCTCATATGACAATGGATTTTCAACAAGGGTACTATTGTACTTCATTGGACAAAGGATAGTCTTTTCAACAAATGATGCTTGGAAAATGAGCATCCATATGCAAAAGAAAAAGGTGAAGGAGAAAGAGGAGGAGGAAAAAGGGGAGGCGGTAGAAGAGGAAGAAGGGAAGCAGGGGGAGGAAGTGGAGGGGGAGGAATCATTAATCTTTTTTAAAGTATCATATAAAAATTTAGCTTAAATGGTAATAAAAAAAAGATAATAACTAAAGTTATAAAATTATCAAGGAAAGAGAGAGAAAAAATCTTGTGACCTTGGGTTAAGTAAAGCAATTTCAGTTGAACACACCAAGAAACATTAAAGGAAAATAAGAAAGTTTTTTTTTTTAAGATTTTATTTATTTATTTGACAGAAGGAGATCACAGAGAAGCAGGCAGAGAGAGAGGAGGAAACAGGCTCCCTGCTAAGTAGAGAGCCCAACACAGGGCTTGATCCCAGGACCCTGAGATCATGACCCGAGCCTAAGACAGAGGCTTTCACACACTGAGCCACCCAGGTGCCCCCAAAATAAGAAAGATTAATTGGACTTTATAAAAATTAAGAATGTGTGCTCTGTGAATGACATTTTTAAGGAATAAACAGACAAGCTGAAGACTAACCATATATATGTATATATGCTTAGTATTAATGGCATT
The DNA here is from genome assembly GCF_009829155.1 of Mustela erminea. Taxonomy (NCBI): domain Eukaryota; kingdom Metazoa; phylum Chordata; class Mammalia; order Carnivora; family Mustelidae; genus Mustela; species Mustela erminea. The sequence goes on along the minus strand of NC_045628.1, from coordinate 49,370,873 downwards.
CAGAATAATGCAAATTAAAATAAGCACAATAAAATACCATTTAACCTAACTGGAATACAAATTAAAATAAAATAAAGAAATTTTTCAAAAATTAAGAAGACTGAGCATATCAAGTGTTGACCAGAGTGTGTAGCAACTGGAACATTCATATACTGCTGCTGGGAATATAAAATTGTACAACCCCTTTGGAAAATAGTTGGTCAATTTCATAAAAGTTTAAATGTATAATTTTTTCCACAACTGTGTACTTACCCTAGAGAAATTAAACTTTGTGATTATATAAACTCACATAGAAAAAGTGTTCATTAACTTTTATATGCATTAACAAAAAGCAGAAATAGTCTAAATGTACATCAAGATGTGAGTGGACAAAGAAATACTTTATAATCTTAGGTAGAATATTACCTGCAATAGAAAGGAATGAAGTATTGATATACACAATAACATGGATGAATATTACAAGATTTATGGTTGGTAAAGGAAACTACAGAAAAAGAGCACATACTGGACCATTTCATTTCCATGTCATCATAGAAAATGCAAACTCATCAGTTCTGATAGAAAACAAATCAGTTTTTGCCTGGGGATGGGGAAATGAGAATACAGAAAGGCAGAGGAAAAGGGTTACAAAGGACATGAAGAGAAGTTTTTTAAGAGATGTAATATTCTTTATCTTGATTACAGTGCTGGTTTCATGAGTGTAAACATAGGTCAAAATAGATCATATTATACACTTCATGTATTTCCAGTCAATTGTCATTTAAAAAACCACATAAAATTGTTTTAAAAAGAGTTATAATTAATAAAATCTGTCCTGGGATACATTAAATGTTCAATTTACATATTACCCTGGCACAAAGTATTTCAGGAGATATTTCCCAGAATAATTCATTGAATCACACCTAGTAAGTTTATGTGAAGAAAAGAAGGAATCCTTAAGTTAACGGTGTCACTCAAAGGGAAGATATTAGCAGCAGTCTATGTGAGACAAACATGGAGCAGTGCATATAAATTTCTAAGTGAAAGAACAATTTTCTATCTTTTTTAATAACCAGTATATTTTTATATTTTACATGTAACTATAAGGTCACTCAAATTTCAAAATTATAGGCACAGATATTTTATTTAAGAACTCAGGGATTATTTCCCTTAAATTTCTCTTAAGAAAAATACTAGAATGAATTCATTTATCTAAGAGATGATTTATTAAACCATTGCAAAAGCCTGATTATAAGCATTCATATATTTAAGTGTACAAGTAAAAGTTAATCAGACGGTGGGATTTAGGTGACAAACCAAAATATAAATATATGCCTTATCTATATAACTAACAAGAAATGCAAATATTATGTGAAAAATGTGAAAAGAAGTTAGGAAATCAGGTAAGTTTGCAGATTTCCTCTTCTGTTCCAAGTTAAGTCATTGATTATATACAAAGTTATTTGGGGATAAGTGTATTTTTAGTACAAACTAAATATTAAGAAATATATATGTATGTGCATATTTATATAAGTACTATATAAATATAGTATTAATATTATTTACAGTCAGGATAATGCATATTAAAGGCACAATAAAATATCATTTCACTCTTTTTAGAATGAAAATTAAAATTAAGAAAATTTTCTAAAATTAAAAAGGCTGACCATATCAAGTATTGGCTGTAAATGCTGCACCCAAATGTTTATATATTGCTGCTGATATAAAATTATGCCATGCCTTTGGAAAATAGGGGTTTTATATATATATATATATATAGAGAGAGAGAGAGAGAGAGAGAGAACATATTTCATATTTATATATACTTTTGAATATTGTGTTTTTTATATTTTATATTTTTATATACATTACATGTATATATATTCATATTATATGTATATTCATATTATTCATGTGTAAACAGGTATGGAAATGGGGGGGAAGAATGAGGGGAAGAAGAGGTAATCCACTAATTTAATCATAGCTCATAGCTTAATAACAGAAAATAATATCAAAAGAAATATCAGACTAAGGATGTTACAAGAAGTTATAATTTTAAAAAATGACCACTACATCAATAATGCAACTATTCCTAAATATCAGAAAATTCACATATACACACAAACAAGAGAAAATCGATCTCATAGTGAAATACCATTTAAAACTTCATAAATAAATAGAAAATAATGTTAATTCCTACTGAAAAGTAAATAGATGTCACAGAAAATCCAAAATTTATTCTGCATTCTAGAGACAGACCTTAAAATAAGAGATTTCTAAAGATCGACAATTAAAGTGAAGGACAAACATATGGCAAGTAAATGCTAATTAAAAGAAAGCAGGTGTTGTTAACATGACATCAGACGTTTTAGAATTCTCATCCCAAGAATATTAAATACAGCAGAGAATCTTTATAATGCTAAAAGTTACATTTTATAATGAAGATGAATTAAGAATATCTATATACACATAAAAATACAGATGCGAATTATTTTTAAGAGTTATAAACAAGGAGGATAAGGGAGACAGAATACTCAGCAAGAAAAGAATTAGGTATAAGATAAAGTAAAATGAAGTAGACTAAACTAAACTAAACTAAAATAAAGAATATACAATACTATACCATTTGGCCAAATCAAGTAAAAGGAGTGAAAGATAATTGTTAATTCTCCTATAGTTAGCCTCTTTTAAAGTTTCACAGAAACCTGAAATGTGCCTGTGCTTAGGTGTTCAGTCCTAGTCTTCTAATAGGCTGATACTTCAACCACTTGAGATTGCAAGGAGAGTGACAAGTCTTTTTCTCAAACATAAATATTGTCATGGTTAACCCTTCCAATTGTCACCACTTCATATAGTGGTAAGGCATGGATTCCCAGATAATCTTGCCAAGAGTGAGTTCAGTATCTCCACAGCCATGAAACCTGAACACCAACACATACACACACACACACACACACACACACACACACCAAACAAAACAAAACAAAAGCTTATGCTATATCATATTGCTATTGAGTGGCGACCCTTATTCATGCAAGACAAAAACTGATGTGTCCCAAGTACAACTTCAAAATTTCACAGTCAAGAGTCAGGTTCTGTTTCTGGAGTCTGAAATCTAGTCCTCTTAGATCTTTGTGTGATGTCTTACAATGAATGGTGGATCTGCAAACTTTATGTTTTCTTCTGTGACCATTGTTTCAGTGTTCCATGTATATGCTATTGGTTGTTCCTTTGTTTCCATTACAGAGTGAATGTTCAATAATAATTTTTAAAGTGATATGGTACAAATAATCTCATAATCTTAAACCAAACTGATCAATTTTATGCAAACTAGTATGAAATCCCACTTAAATTTATTGAATATGTTTCTAAAAAATTTCTGAAAAATGATATGAAGAGAGATTAAAATTTTAGAGAATTTTTGTTGTTGTTGTTGTTCTTGTTGGGATTAAGAAGGGTGTCAAAGAGTTTCTAAACCTTCCTGCATAAGAGAAATAGTATCATATGTTGTTATAAGGTAATTCCACCCAAGTTTTTTAAAACAAATGGTGCCAGTGATCTTTAAATACTTGAAAAAGTATTGAAGACATTAATATAGAACTTGACAATATATAAATCAAGCTGAGAATTCTTTACTCAAATCTTTCATAAATACTGTAGTAAACATCCTAAATATAATATTAACGAACATAAATTAGGAGTGTATTTAAACAGTTAGACATTAGAGCTGATTAGGTTTTATTTAAGGAATACAAGGATGTTTCTGTATTAGGAAAGCTGCCAATACAGGCTGTCCTTAAAAAATTATAGGAAAAGCGAAAGTGAAGTTTTGGGAATTCATCAAGATCAAAAGTTTCTGCACAGCAAAGGAAACAGTCAACAAAACAAAGAGGCAGCCCACGGAATGGGAGAAGATATTTGCATATGACCTACAGACAAGGGGCTGATATCCAAGATCTATAAAGAACTCAAACTCAACACACACAAAGCAGATAATCATGTCAAAAAATGGGCAGAAGACATGAACAGATACTTCTCCAAAGAAGACGTACAAAGACTAACAGACACATGAAAAAATGGTCATCATCATTAGCCATCAGGGAGATTCAAATCAAAACCACATTGGGATACCACCTTACACCAATTAGAATGGCCAAAATTAACAAGACAGGAAACAACTTGTGTTGGAGAGGATGTGGAGAAACGGGAACCCTTTTATACTGTTGGTGGGAATGCAAGTTGGTGTAGCCACTTTGGAAAACAGTGTGGAGATTCCTTAAAAAATTAAAAATAGAGCTACCCTATGACCCTGCAATTGCACTACTGGGTATTTACCCCAAAGATACAGATGTAGTGAAGAGAAGGGTCATCTGTACCTCAATGTTCATAGCAGCAATGGCCACAGTCGCCAAAGATGTGCTTCAACAAATGAATGGGTAAAGAAGATATGGTTCATATTTGCAATGGAATATTACACCTCCATCAAAAAGGATGGATAACCAACTTTTTTATCAACATGGACAGGACTGGAGGAGATTATGCTGAGTGAAATGAGTCAAGCAGAGGGAGTCAATTATCATATGATTTCACTTACTTGTGGAGCATAGAGAATAACATGAAGAACATTGGGAGATGGGGAGGAGAAGTGAGTTGGGGAAAATCAGATGGGGAGAAAATCCATGAAAGACTCTGGACTCTGAGAAACAAACAGGGTTTTGGAGGGGAGGGGAATGGGAGGAAGGGTAAGCCTGGTGGTGGGTATTAAAGAGGGCATGTATTGCATGGAGCACTGGGTGAGGTGCATAAACAATGAATTTTGGAACACAGACACACACAAATAATTTTAAAAATTATAGGAAAAAAGTAGTATGATTATTCCTATATGTACTTTAAAACATTTGGAAAAAATAGGTCTTATTGATTTTTAAATATCAGTATTAACAAAATAGATGGTTACATCTTTTAAATGATCAGATATATCCATCTCAGACCAAAAGACAGCCTCCTGCTTAATATGTAGAAGTCTCTATTATATAGAGAGAACTCCTAAAAATATAAAGAAAAAAAAAGGAACAGGAGCTAAAGAATAAATAACTCACATTATGGGATGAATAGACAGTAATAATCAATGCAAGGTATAGATAATCTGAAATCACAAATAGATACCTTAAATGGAGTGAACAAGAGTGAAATGAGATAAAAAGATGGATACATGATACTTAAAATTGTATCCATTCATCATCACCCTTTTCAAAACTTCATTCCCTCCCAAACATAGTGTATTTTTTCCCTAGCCTTTATCACCTTTTAGTATATTACATAATATAAATTTTATAATATTCTCAGTCTGCTTTTTCAATTAGCATGTAAGACCCATGATGACAGAGCTTTTTGACTGCTTCGTTCACTAATGCAGTCCAGTTGCTCAGTAAATATTTGTAGATGACTGAATAGTAATTAGGATGTAAGAAAAAATTTCCTGATAGTAAGGGAAGCCATTTTTATGAAGGCAAATGAACTTCTAGTGTGTTGCATCTATGAGGATTTTTTTTATGATTATTTTTAAAGTCTATGTTTATTTCATTAAAAAATTAGGATTCATTCTACAATGCAAATGTATGACCTAACAACAACTTTACCTTCAGATTTTCTTATATGAGTCTCTGAAAAGCATTTTGAAATGTATTAATTTGTTAATATTGTTAAAGAGAAAAAATATTTGTTATATATTCTTTCTTGTGCAAGTTGAATTGTCTCATACAGAGAAAAAACTAAAGCATCATTCTTGCTGATTCAAAACCTTCACATTATATCTATTCTGTATTTCTTCACTTCTCTCTCTCTTTTTTTTTTAAGATTTTATTTATTTGAGAGGGAGAGAGAGAGCATGAGAAGTAGAGGGAGAGAGAATCTGAAGCAGACTTTGCACTTAGCTAAAAGCCCCATGCAGTGCTCTATCCCACTACTGTGAGATCATCACCTGAGCTGAAACCAAGAATAGGTCAGACACTTGACTGACTGAGCTACCCAGGCACCCTTCCTCTACTTAAAATGAATTTAAAATGTTACAATATTCATCTTCAAATAGATCTTTTGTTTCTCCTTTTTTGTCTCTATTACTGGAATAATTAATACATTTTAGTATTTCACATTTTGGTTCATGTAAATAATTTTCTGTCCATTTCCTTTGCATGGCTTACTTTTTCTAAAACAGTACTGCATTTTTGCTAACAAAAATAATACTTTGTTCTGCTATTAATTAAGGTATTCAAAAAAAATTTTAAATATCCCACTTCTAGATGAGATTCACAGAGAAGTGCCCATATTTTATCCTTTATGCTAATGCTTACAGTAAAAGTTATGTTTTCTTCAGTTGGAATAGTATATTCTATTCATTTATTTACAAGATGATGATTTTTCTTTTTCTGCATCCTCCAAGCAATTTATAAAAAAGAGATTTCTCTTTGTGATAATTTCAGTATTCCCCAAAATACTGCATACCACCAGTCTCTATGTCATATATCAGCTTCAAGGTAGAGTATTTTCATTTAAAAATTATTTATTCAAAATTAAATGTATTGAATAAAAATTTTAAAAAATAATTATTTCATGATGAATAAGAAATATGTTAATTTTTTTCTTGGAGTGAAAAAAAGGAACACATATATTAGATCTTTCTTTATTAGCTTACCAGAAAGTGGTCATTCCCTAAAAACCATTAAATTTACATTTTATTTTGATTTTGCATAGAGAATGATGAAATTAAGGAGATAATAAGATGAGGTTCATTTTTTAAAAATTTTTAAAGGTTTTGGGGACATCTAGGTGGCTCATTGGGTTAAGCTTCTGCCTTCAGCTCAGGTCATGATCCCAGGATCCTGGGATTGAGCTCTGCATTGGGCTCTCTGCTCAGCAGGGAGCCTGCTTCTCCCTCTCTCTCTGCCTGCTCTCTGCCTACTTGTGATCTCTCTCTCTGTCAAATAAATGAAATCTTTAAAAATTTTTTAAAAAGATTTTATTTATTTATTTGAGTGAGAGCGCAAGAGAGAGCACAAGTGGAGGGTAGAGGCAGAGGGAGGAGAAGCAATATCCCCAATGAGTAGGGAGTCCCACATGGGGCTCTATTCCAGGACCCTGAGATCATGACCTCAGCCAAAAGCAGATGCTTAACAGACTGAGCCACCCAGGTATCCTGGGGTTAATTTTTTAAATGACTCTTTTAGATAAGTCAAAATCCTGTAACACTAATAACATTCAAGAATCAATGAACTAAAATGCAGTTTTTTGTTTTTTTTTTTTTTAATTCTCATGGATATTTATTTATTTTTTTTTTGTCATTTTTTTTTATTATTATTTTTTTATTTCCAGCATAACAGTATTCATTATTTTTGCACCACACCCCGTGCTCCATGCAATCCGTGCCCTCTATAATACCCACCACCTGGTACCCCAACCTCCCACCCCCCGTCCCTTCAAAACCCTCAGATTGTTTTTCAGAGTCCATAGTCTCTCATGGTTCACCTCCCCTTCCAATTTCCCCCAACTCCCTTCTCCACTCTAAGTCCCCATGTCCTCCATACTATTTGTTATGCTCCATAAAATGCAGTTTTGATACCGTTGTAGAGAATGGATCCGCTTGAGTTTCTTCATTCTGTATTTCCTTATAAATCTCAACATAAGACCTTGATATCATTTCACAAAATGGAAAACACCCACACAATAGATAAAATATGAAACTCAATATTTTAAAATTACAATATGGAATGAACACTCTTTAACCAAACCCTCATTTGACACAAAACTTAGGAAATACAGTTTTTGGTTTTGAATGGCAAATATAAATCAAATGTTAGTCGTTTGAGCCTGTACCCTGGTCCAAGATTTAATCTTGATTTTATAATTTAAATAAAATCAGTTGGGGGCTATTTTTAAAATCGTATGTCAGTCCATCCTCTGTGTCTTTAAATTTAAGTTTACATATCAAATATTATTGGAATATACAGTTTACATTGAGGAATAAGTACATTTGGTACTACTCATTGTCTTCTTTGTTTCTACCAAATACTTAATTCATTGTTTTCCAGGATGTATTCACTTTCTAAGAAATACTAACATAAACATAGTGAGGATAACCAAAACAAATCTGAAGCTAAATGAATAATAACCAAAGATTACACCACACTTGAGATCACTTTGTTTCCATCCTGATTTGTAACCAGTCCAGGCATAGTCTATGAATAGATGGTTCACCATACTCTCACCTATGGCATTTTGCATTCATTCTTCAGCACACAGATAACCTTAGCTTTGCAAAATATATCATCATCATCTTCATCGTTACCATCCTGTAAATGTGTTAACATCAATGGGAACCTGGAAAATAAAACAGAACCTGAATGGAACACTGTCTTTATAATGAAAGATTGCTTTCGCTGCTATCTTGACTCTTGAAATTATTAAAAACAAAATAAAACAGAAAAAAAACCTCTACTTGACTATTAGAGTTATACTAAGAAATCCAGAATGTAATGTAACACTAGCCTATAAGCTTTAAAGTTAATAAATTCGAGTACAGGCCATGAGATCCCAAGAAAAATTAGCATAAATAAGATACAAACTTGTCTCTTTTAATTATGGTTTAGATTGGTCATATGTTTAAGTCCCTTAGATCTTTCTTTTTTTTAAGATTTTATTTATTTATTTGACAGATAGAGATCAGGTAGGCAGAGAGGCAGGCAAAGAGAGAGAGAGATGAGGGGAAGCAGGCTCCCAATGTGGGGCTTGATCCCAGGACCCTGGGATCATGACCTGAGCCAAAGGCAGAGGCTTTAACCCACTGAGCCACCCAGGTCTCCCCCTTAGAGCTTTCAACATTTATGATTCTTTCTTCCTTCATTCTTCTGTTATTCCTTCCTTCCTTTCTTTCCTCCCTTTCTCTTCCTCCCTTCTTTCCTCTTCTTTCTTTCCCTCCTTCTTTCTTCCTTCTCCTAAACCTAAAATAAAAGAGGTAGGACTCTAAATATCATAACCTATATAATTTAATTTATAACAAAGTTTTCAAAGAGGTAAAGCAAAATGTTATAGAAGTCTGAAGAGAGATTATCCATGGAAGAGATAACTAGGTAGGAATAGGAAAGAATATTCTGGTATGCTGGAAGTATCTCCTGTCCTACTTGTATGCATAATGTGAAGATAGATATGACAAAGTAGAAAATTAAACAGAAGTATGTTGAAATCAGCAAAAAATGGAAGAATTTGTCAGTAGCAGACCTACTAATTAGTAAAGGCTGTTCTTCAGTTAGAGGAAGAGTAATACCAAAATTAAGTACAGAGATGTGGGAAGTAATGAGAGTGTAATAAAAATGATTAATTGGGTAAGTCTAAATGAATATTGACTTAATAAAGAGATGTCAATAATTTCTTGTGACATAACAATTATTACATAGTGCAGAGGATTATAGGGAAAGGGAGGGAAAACTGAATGGGAAGAAATCAGAGAGGGAGACAAACCTGGAGAGACTGTCGACTCTGGGAAACAAACTCAGAGTTCCTGGGGAGGAGGTGGGTGGTGAGGTTGGGGTTACTGGGGGATGGGCATTGAAAAAGACACGTGATGTGATGAGCCCTGGATGGTATATAAAACTGATGAGTTGTTGAGCTACATCTGAAACTAATGATGTACTAAATGTTGGCTAATTGATTTTAAATTTTAAAAATAATAATAAATAAAAACAAGACCTAAGCTTAAAAAGGTATTATAAAATTCATGGATACTATAAATTTAGAAATATGTTCGAGTGTATTGTGCAAATATTGGTAAAAATATCAATATATATCAAGCATTATGGTCAAGGATACAAATAGAAATTTTCAGGATTTCCAGTAAGAAAATAGTAAAAATATGTATAACTATTGTGGTTATAGATAAGGAAATGGAATAATAACATATATCATGTACATAGCAAATGGTAAACAAATAGTAAGATATTAGATTTTAAGTCCAAATATATCAGCAATCACATTAAATATGAATGATATAAATACTCCAATTAAAAATAGATGGTCTTTGTTATGCTCCACAAATAAGTGAAACCATAGGATAATTGACTCTCTCTGCTTGACTTATTTCACACTGGGTGTGGTGAAAAAATAATGAATACTCCTTTTTCTGAAAATAAATAAATTAATTTATAAAAAAAAAAGTTTTAAGATTACAGCAAATAAAGGCATCTCTCTTGTTTTGTAAAAATAGATGGTCAAATTACATTGAAAAACTAATGTTGTTTGCAAGGAAAAAAATGCCTTATATATAAGGATGTAGAAAGTGCAGGTAAATCAGTCATAGAGATCTTGTTTTTTAACCTAGAAATGTTAGTGCATTTTTTCTTTTTTTTTTTTTTTTGCTGAGAAATAGTTTCAGTTTCCATATCATATTAAGTCTATCTCAAAACCAGAAGATGAAATTTCAATTTCAGTGATAGCAGTAATAGATTCTTAATCCATCCTTTGGTGGAATTTAACTTTTGGAAAGTATTTCTTTACACAGAATTTGCAGCAATTGGATTTTTTTTTTTAATAAGCTCCATGATATCCCATTGAGTGCTTTCTCTCATGAATGAAGAAAATCATCCAGCATTATGTTATCTGCACTGTAGTTTGACTTCCTAAGATATCCTCATATTTTATTTTCACATTTAAAAAATAACAAGTCAAACTGTGGAAAGAACCAAGATGCCCTTCAACGGATGAATGGATAAGGAAGATGTGGTCCATATACACTATGGAGTATTATGACTCCATCAGAAAGGATGAATACCCAACTTTTGTAGCAACATGGATGGGACTGGAAGAGATTATGCTGAGTGAAATCAGTCAAGCAGAGAGAGTGAATTATCATATGGTTTCACTTATTTGTGGAGTATAACAAATAGCATGGAGGACATAGGGAGTTAGAGAAAAGAAGGGAGTTGGGGAAAGTTGGAAGGGGAGGTGAACCATGAGAGACTATGGACTCTGAAAAACAATCTGAGGGGTTTGAATTGACGGGTGGGTGGGAGGTTGGGGTACCAGGTGGTGGGTATTATAGAGGGCACGGATTGCATGGAGCACTGGGTGTGGTGAAAAAATAATGAATACTGTTATGCCGAAGATAAATAAAAAAAAAAATAACAAGTCACTTCTGGCTCAAAGTGATAGGATTAGGCTTTTTGAGGCAAGATTTAATTTTTAAATTCAAGCCAATTTAATTCTGAGTAATTTGTCTTAACAAGTCAGTTCAAATCAGAAAATGATATCTACAGGTTTTGTCACACTTTGGAGGAAATAAGAATTATTTCTAATCTAGATGCTATTTGGGAAACTGCTCAGTGTATTAAAAAACAAAAACAAAACTTTGATGTTATGATTACTTTCCAAGTATATCAATAGCCCCCCCAACACACACACCTTAAAGTGGCAAAAGCTAGGACAAAATGTTCTGCTTTTCTGAATTAGATTAAAACTCTTAATGTCCAATCAATATAATTCAACAGACTGGAGAAAATAAAAGGAGATTATGGTGACTTATGGCCACATTTTTCTCCCCCCAAATACCATACATGATCACAAAACCAGTACATTTTATAATAGCTGAAATATATTGAGATTTTTTTGGAAGGATATTAAACTATGAATTTCTAATTCCAAAATGTGTGCTTGTTCCCACCTACTGCCATTCCCCCTTCATTTCCCCTAATACAGACTTTTTGCAGATGGGCAAAAGAAGTAAATTTGATCCATCAGAAAAAGTGTCTCTCATTCTTAATAGAGTATTTTTAGATACATTTTAAGTCCTGTTGCGTAATGAAAAGTAAAAGATTTAGGCAGGTATATATTTAAATCTCAGAGATGCCATTTATACATTCTGAAAGTTAGGAAATTTTCAAGACTCTGATTTCCTCATCTGAATTATGGTTATATTAATTTCTTCCCCACATGGCAATTGTGAAAATGAAACCATAGGGCATCTATTAAGAACCCTGAATGGGAAGGTCCATAGTGAACATTACTTCCCTTACCTGCTTCTCTTATAGTTTTTTTCTCCTTTTACCCAAACACGGGTCTCTCACATATAAAAAAAAAGAAAAACAAAAATATTTTTCTTATCTTTTATTTGAAATTTGAATTACTGCTATTCTTTCATGATTTCTTCTCTAGATTTACAATCACATGGGTACCTGTGACTCAGTATTTTTACCTTGCTTCTCTCAGAACTATCGTTTGAGACTAAGCCTATACATAAATTTTTTAACATGAAGTAATTATATAATTTTATCATCTGATTACTCCTTTAATATACACTGTACTAATTATTTATCAAAATAAAAAAATGAACATGTGGACTTTTGATAAGATATACCTAATATGAGGAAGTGGTGATGCAACATGGGGGCTTAAGTGGGTAGGAGAAGAATCAATGAAACAAGATGGGATTGGGAGGGAGACAAACCATAAGTGACTCTTAATCTCACAAAACAAACTGAGGGTTGCTGGGGGGAGGGGGTTTGGGAGAAGGGGGTGGGATTATGGACATTGGGGAGGGTATGTGCTTTGGTGAGTGCTGTGAAGTGTGTAAACCTGGTGATTCACAGACCTGTACCCCTGGGGATAAAAATATATGTTTATAAAAAATAAAAAATTAATTAAAAAAAAAGATATACCTAATTTCCAAATTCATTATTGTTAAAACAAAATGGACAGTGATGACAGTGAAAGGAGATAATAACTTCATAGTTTTTTCAGGTTCTTGGAACTGTTATTAAGGGAATTTCTGTTATTTCTATATTCCACAGAAGAAATGGAATATGGCCAACATAAAAAAATCTTGAAATATACATTGCACAGTTTATATTATGATAAAATAATCATGCTGAACTCAGTCTACCAGTTTCCATTCTAGTGTTTAATGAAAAATACAAATCCTCTGGCCTCTACCATTTTAATCATACCCATATTCCTTGAGTTCAGTTATATCTTTTTCTCTGAAAGTGTATAACAATAATGGAACACCATCTTTTTTAAGTAAGTTAGTAAATTACTGGAAAAGTAGAACATTGTGAACTTAAAATGTTTTTAAGTGCAAGATTGAGTCAGAAAACAATAGATCCCTGATGAATTCCATTTCTAAAGTTCCTTTTAAATTACTCATATTATTAAGTTATGTCTGCTTAGTACTTTGGAAAAAGAGAGATTTTTGGCCTACAAAAATCTAAAGTTTTGGAAAACAAAATGTAATCATCCCTCTAGGTCTTCAGCAATTACTTTTATCCGAGGCACACATTATGTCTCTGTGATACAAGTATTCATTTTCTTGATTCAAAACGTCCTTGATTGCAAGTGCCAGAGTTTTGTTTGTGGTGGTTCAATAGTTGGAGCTGGCATGTCACTATCAATCTGATTGTCCTTCTAAGTAATAGTTTGTTACTTGCTAAATTGCTAGAACTTCTGCTTTTTATTTTAGAGCAATAAAATAATACATGCTGAGACTACTGGTTACAAGGCAGTTTTTGAATTCCTATGTTGGAAATCCTAATGTGATCCATTTGTGTATTTTTTATTATTCTTTTTAATTCTGTAAGACATGAGACATAGTAGCCCTTACGTAGACTAAGATTTGAATGAGTTAGCTTGTCAAATAGCAGAAAAGTATACATTATTATTTGTACAATAAAAGAATAACATGATTAAAATAGTGAAATAATTCAGTTTTGAAATAATCCTTTACTGATAAAATAATTATGTTAGGCTGAGATATTGTCTTTAATAAATATTGCCACAGAACAGAAATAGTAAGTCTGGAAATTTTCAAAGCAAAAATTGATCTGGGATATATAAATTAGGGTAATCACTGATGCAGATGATTGTTTGCTTTGGTGTATTTTCATTTGGAAAAAGTGTATAGTTTTTGTTGTAGAACAATTGAAAAAGCTACTGTACCAATTCTGTTTAAACAATTGAACTGCTAGTTGAAGCAAACATTTGTACATACAAAGAAAATTGAAAATTGTTGATGGCTCAAGAGGCTAATGCTTGACTTGTGTTTTGTAGACACAGGCAGACAAATGACAAAACATGACATACAGAGTTTCTTTATAAGAATATTACCAAAATACAGGGGTGCCTGGGTGGCTCAGTGGGTTAAAGCCTCTGCCTTCGGCTCAGGTCATGATCCCAGGGTCTTGAGATCAAGCCCTGCATTGGGTTTTCTGCTCAGCAGGGAGCCTGCTTCCCTTTCTCTCTCTCTGCCAGCCTCCCTGCCTACTTGTGATCTCTGTCTGCCAAATAAATACATAAAATATTAAAAAAAAAAGAATATTACCAAAATATGAAGTTTTCTTTTTTAGCTGTACTGATAATTATTTTTCATTCACATACTCTAACCTTCAGCAAAACATAAATACTAAACTTGCTGCTTTAAAATATATCCCTGATGTATTTTAAGTTATTAGTGAAAATTCCTACTAGGCTAACAGTATGCCACATATTATAATATATTATGATATATTATACATTACCCAGTCATGTAATGATCTTTTTAATACTAGCCATCCTGCTACTGTAATTTGTATCTTATCCATTCTCTCTGTGGTCTTATTCAAAATACATGTCATAATGAGTAACAAGCAAAAGGAATAAAAATTATGTTTTGAATTCAGTATTTTAAACACTATGGCTTTTATGGAACAGATCTGTTTGCTGGGATGCAGCAGGAAAAGAAGGAATAGAAACACCCAATTTATGCCTGAGTTTTCTCACTACTCAATTTTTGCATTCTTATGTGATATGTACCAGTGGATATAGGAAATTTCGTAGTGTACATAATATACTCCATCTCAGATGGTATAGAATCTACAGACTAGTAGAAAAACAAAATAATAAATGGATATTTACACAAACTGATTGCTATTGTACTCATCACTATGCAAGGGAAGTAGAGTATGCTTCCTGGGCATATAATAGTGGAACTCAAAACAGAAAATTCTTGTGGTCTCAGATATCACTATTTCAATGGGTATAACTTGTGATAGACTCAATAGGTGAAAGTCAGTCTTCATGGATAGCTGCTTAGCTGAAGCTGTGCTCCTAACTTTGGTTGGTTGTTCCAGAAGAACTTAAACTGTGTGAAATTTCAAAGGTTCGTTCAAAGAACAGATCATATGGCAAGTCATAACCTTTTAAAGTTCCTGTTCTACTCCTGTAATCAGCTCTGTGTGTATACCTCATTTGTCCACTCTAAAAGTTGGTATATCACAGTAAAGGTCTTAATTCCACTTAGACTTGCCTTAAGAGGCAGGGACTTAGCACTGAATCAACCAATCTTACCTTTTAAATCTCAAAAAATACACAGCAACATTAAAAAGTATCCTCTTTTTTTGTTTTCTACAGATTTTGTGACAATTTCTCTACAGCTATTAATGTTTTGTCAAATATTAGAATACGGAGACATACAGCATATTTTTTTCATTATCTGTCCAAATAGATGAGCTAAGCATAAACAGAACCATAATAATAACATATCTTATTATGTGAGAATCTCTATACTTTGTGATTATAAATCATTTTGGCAGGCATTAACTGGCAATAAAGTGAAGCCTCAAATCAGTTACAAACCATGAAGTAATAATTTTATCCTACCTTGATGTGCAAAAATATAAATTCATTAATTTACTCATTTATTAATTCTTTGGTCAATGTTTATTTATTGAAATCTACATGCAACAGTTTTGTCTTCTGAATACAATGGCAGTAAGTATTACTTATGTTACTTCATATGCAATAAAACAATTCTAAAAACCTTAAGGAAAGAATATATTTCAAAAGGCAAATAATGGTTTACATAATTAGTTACTATAGGGGCATTCAGATATCTTTGATGCATCTTTGGTCAATACCTTTTTCTATACTTTTGCTTCATTTTCTTAAATGCATTTCTTCAGATGGGGGTTCACATGGCTGGCAGTACGCTGCTTAGTGTTAAAATGTGTCTATAAGTAGAAGTTAATTGTCCAAATTACAGAATAGACTGTGACTAGCATATTATTGATATGAAGTATCAATAATAGCTCATATTATTATGTAGCTCAGACAGATGATAGAATATGACTTAGAATTTCTTTATGAAATACTAGCAAAATATAAAAATTTCATTTTCTATAATGAAATACTTTCTAAAATTCTTCTAAAAATATTTTCATATTTTTAAATTTCACTGTACTGATTATTTTGCATTCAAAATATCCCTTGTTGACATAACTTCTGCAAAATAGGAGCCAAATTTGCCACAAATTTTACTATTTCAAATGACCTTAAGCAATTCCAAAGCAGATAGGATCCTGCATTAAGAGAGCTTAATAGACTCACTAAGGTGTGCCAAGATATAACTGGCTGATTGAAAGACTAATGAGCTCCTTATCACCAATGTTCCTCAGTCATAGCTTGTATGATTACTTGGTGGGGATGTTCTAGACATAATGAGGATATTAATTGGTGAAATTCACATAATTTCTGATTGTCAGAGTGACAAAATTTAACTATCTCTTAGAGATTATGTGAAAGCTCTCTGAAAATAGGTACATTGGTTTATAATTGTTGGTGAATTTTGTTATCATTCTTATGATATATAGCTATAGATAGTATTGGGTTCCATGCTGACTTTAGATACTTATTTGTAAATTCCAAGATATGTATATTTCTTTTAGCAATAGCTACTTCCCATATAGAAAAAGCTCCATCTAGATCAGAGCAGAACCAACAGTGTAAACTTTTGCCTTCTGATTCTAGAACATTTTATTCTACAAGGCATTCTGAAACTTAAATGAGTACACCAAACGTGCAAGGTATTAAGCTTAAAACTACTTGCCAGATCTATTGCCATTAAAAAATTAGGAAATGACCTTTGAAGAAGTATTTTTAGTAGTTTATGTGTACTTCCTTTATTACTTAAATCAAATAAGGGCTAAAAAAGTAAAACCATCTAATGTGTTGGCATTTTTCTACTCCTTTTAGGTAACAAATTCCAAGTCATTTGAAAATGGAAAATAAAAAGAAAATTAACCAGATTTGTACCAAACCTCAATATAATCTGATTTATGTTTTGTTTTTGATAAATGAAAAATGTGTAATAAGGTTATTTTATCCCAAATACATATTTTTTAGAATTTTAGCCCAACGGGAGCACTACTGGTGCTAAAATTAGTATAAATACTGGTGATTTTGAGAGCAAAGAGTAGTATTGTAGGGAAAAGAAAAATTCATTTTTATGCATTGAAATGAACAATAAAATCACAAATGTAGACAGAAAGATAATTGAGGATACATGCTGGGTAAGAACACAGGAAAAAGACCTTAAATTTGGCCAAATAAAATGTAAGGAGGAAACTGACAGTATAAAATCAAAGAAGAAAAAAAATCAAAAGGCAGAAATACTTCAAAGTGTGTACTTTTTTTTTTTTTTTTCAGGGAAAGTGGAACAGAATCATCTATAGGTATTGGTTGTTTTTTCTGCCAGAGGAAGAGGATCAACAAAAATGAATGGAAGTTCAATGTGGTCAGAATAGATGTTTTAAATTCTCAGTTATATTTTTAGAGATTTAAAATAATAATTGTAAAATAAATGTTTACCTTAACTTTCATTTTTTTTGAAGATTTTATTTATTTATTTGACAGAGATCACAAATTGACAGAGAGGTAGGCAGAGAGAAAGGAAGGGAAGCAGGCTTCCCGCCTAGCAGAGAGCCCGATGTGGAGCTTGATCCCAGAACCCTGGGATCATGATCTGAGCCGAAGGCAGAGGCTTTAACCCACTGAGCCACCCAGGCACCCCCCTTAACTTTCATTTTAAACTATTGTCAGGGATCATTGTTTTCAAGTAGATATAAGTTCTTAATAATAATATTATCTTGTGTATTTTATAAGATAGGTGAAGTATTGTAATAACTTCTGACAAAATAACTTCTTTTAACCCTTTTGTACTATATGGCTGCTGGTAATGAATTCTCTCAATTTTCATTTTTCTGGAACAGTTTTTATTTCTCATTCATGTTTAAAATATCTTTTCTCACGGGTTAGCAGTATATATTCGTGTGTGTGTGTGTGTGTGTGTGTGTTTCATTTTATATATTTCAATATTATAACTTCTTGTATTTTTTAAGAGAAACCTGCTATATTTCTTATCTTTGTTTTCCCATGTATAATGTTTCTTGTTTATTGAATACAATAAAGATATTTAATGTATCTTAGATTTTTAGCTGTTTAAATATAATGTATCTTGTGATTTTGGAGGATATTTATTTTGCTTGGAGTCTCTAAGTTTCTTGGATTGTCTTTTGAGGATTTTTATTTTTATTTTATTTATTTTTATTAAGATCTTTAAAATTTTAATTATTGTATAACTAACATAGTGTTATATTAGTTTCAGGTGTACAATATAGTGATTCAACAGTTCTGTACATCATTATTCAGGGCTCATCATGATCAGTATAGTCTTAATCCCCTCACCTATTTCGCCCATCCCCCACCTCCCTTCTAATAAGCTTTATTTTAAATGAGTACCCTCAGTTAAAGTTATTTTTTTTTCAAAAAGAACATATTTTTACTTGAAGCATACTTCAGAATACATGGTTCTAAAAGACATATATATATATAAAACATTCCATCCAAGAAAAATATAATACACATTTTCTTCAAGTGTACACAGAAGAATCCCCTAGTTAAATCACATAAAAAGAAATATAACAAGTACTATAAATATAAGGAGACTGAAATCATACTAAGCATATTGTCTAAATACAAAGGCACAAAACCAAAAGTCAATAATAAAACAAAGCTGTAAAACGTACAATGTAAATGTTAAGTATTTAATATGTAAGTACTAAACAATACACTACTGCACAAACAAAAGGCCAAATAAGAAATCAAATGGCAAATCAAAATATGTCTCAAAACAACAAAAAAAGAAAACAATATTCCAAAACCTAAAGGATGAGGCAAAAGCAGATGTTAACAGTGAGATTTGTGATATAAATGCTTGTATTAAAAAAAAAAAAGAAGTTCATGGGCACCTGGGTGGCTTAGTGGATTAAGCCTCTGCCTTTGCCTCAGGTCATGGTCTCAGGGTCCTGGGATCAAATCCCGCATTAGGCTCTCTGCTCAGCAAAAAGCCTGCTTCCTCCTCTCTCTCTCTCTCTCTCTCTGCCTGCCTCTCTACCTACTTGTGATCTCTGTCTGTCAAATAAATAAATAAAATATAAAAAAAAAAAATAGTTCAGGGACTCCTGGGTGGTTCAGGTGGTTAAGCATCAGCCTTCACCATGAAAGTCATGATCCCAGGTTCCTGGGTTCAAGCCCCACACTGGGCTTTTTGCTCAGCGGAGAGTCTGCTTCTCTCTCTCCCTCTGTGATCTTTCTCACTTTCACTCTCGAATAAATAAATAGATAAATAAAATCTTTAAAAAAAAAAGTTCAAGTGGACAACTTAACATTATACCACAAGGAACTAGAAAAAGAAGAAACTTAGCTTAAATTTAGTAGATAAATTAAATAACAAAGAAAAATCAGGAATAAAATAGAGACTAGAATAAACAAAAGACAAGTTTTAAAAAATGGCAACGCTTTAACTTCATTAAGAAAGAAAAAAAAAGAGAAGACTCAAAAACTAAAAGGAGAAACAGAAAACAATGCACCAGATAACCACAGAAATACCTAATGTAATAACAGATTACTATAAATAATTATATACTAACAAATCAGATTACTTAGACAAAAACCAGATAATTCCTAAAAACACACACGTTACCATGATTGAATTATGAATCTTGAGAATTTTTATTCTTGGAAAATCATAGCTGTTATTTCTTCCCGTATTTCTACTGCCTTGTTTATAGTCTCCTCTTGGGATTCCAATTACATGTTAGACCATCTGATTTTGTCGCACATCTCTTGGAAGCTCTACATTTTTTTTTGATTCTCATTAATTTTTGTGTTCCAATTTGAGTAGTTGTTACTGTCCTGTTATTGTCCCCCCCCTCCTTTTTTCCCCACAACTGCATCAAGTCTACCAATGAAACTATTGAAAAAATTCTTCATCTCTGTTACTAAGATTTTTGTTTTGCTTTGTTTTGTTTGGCATGTCTTCTTGACTCTTTTATGTAGTTTCTCTTTTCTGAAGTTTCCCCATATTTTGTGTTTTGTAAAGGATGTCCAAAGGATATAAAGAGCTTTATATCTATAAATACCATAGATATTTAGTAGATATAAATATCTATGATATTTAAAATATCTAAAATATTTAAAATATCTTAGATATTTAAATATCTTAGATATTTTAAATTCCCTGATAAACCCAACATCTGGGTAACGTCAGAGTTTAGTTCTGTTAATCTTGCTTTTTTGTGTATTATAGCTTTTTATTGATTTTGATCATTTGTGTAGAACAAGAGAGACAGAATGGAGTAGTATTTGTGTTATTTAGTGGTTACTTTTCTAAATGCTAGGTCACTAGTGTGGAATTGTGAGTCAGTCCAGTCCAGAGTGGATCTGCGTTTAGATTTTAATGTTGCAGTGTCCTTCAGTGGAGCACTGGCAGCAGATTACTCTAATATTACCTGGGGCTTAGGGTTCACATTGATTTTCCAGAGAGTTTTAATCACTACTCCTCCTGAAACTAAGTTTTAGGACCTCTTCGTAAACCTGTACCCCAGAAAGGGTTTTTGTGTATTCGGTTGCCCTGTCCTCTGGTGATAGGCTGTTAATTCTAATTCTCTGATGCTCACAAGTGCTGTGTTGTGGCTAAAGCATTTTCTTTTCTTTTGATCTGGTTTGCCTTAGGCAGGCTCTGTAATCTCAAGTCTCTGATTATAACTTTCCCTCAGTGATAGGAGTTATCTTATGGCTTAGACCCGGGACAGTTTTCTGCCCCATCCTCAAAGGTAGTGAGATATTTTTTGTCCCTTTTTTGTTCTTCTTACACAACAGGTCTTCAGTTATGTCATCAAGGTAACAGAGTTTGTTGTTCTTCCCTGCTGGCTTAAGATGTGTTGCTCAGGGGCAAAAAGCCCAGGTAGAACCATATACCCTTCATTCATCTGCAACACTCCCCTCTCTTGGCTAGCATCTCCAGCAGAAGTTTCCTCTGGTCTCCCTTCCTTCTCCCCATTTTTTCTCATGAGTACCTGGTAAGGTCCATGGAGTCTGAAACCTGTAAGCCTACCTCATGCATGCAGCTCTGGTTCTGTATTCATGTGCAAGCCCACTTTCAGACTTTAGAAATTTCTTTAAACACTTTAACTGGAGTCTTCTTGCCTGATTGAATGAGGCTTCTATATTCTTGCACTACTCCAGATGATCCGATGCCCATGCTTTATCTTGCCTTGGATTTCTTTAGATTTCATGAGAGTTTGCTGTCTTTTAAAATCAAATCCCTAGCAAGTTCAAAAAGTGATGATTTTGTAGATTATCAAACTTTATCTCATTTTTAGGATGTAAGAAAATTTCTTTACAGCTTTCTATTTTCTGGGTGATGCCAAGAGGTTTGTTTCTCTAAATATTTTAATATACTTTAAAATTGATAAAGTCTAAAACTTTACTAAGATGCATTTAAAACTAAGGTTTCGGGCGCCTGGGTGGCTCAGTGGGTTAAGCCGCTGCCTTCAGCTCAGGTCATGATCTCAGGGTCCTGGGATCGAGTCCCGCGTCGGGTTCTCTGCTCCGCAGGGAGCCTGCTTCCTCCTCTCTCTCTCTCTGCCTGCCTCTCTGCCTACTTGTGATCTCTCTGTGTCAAATGAATAAATAAAATCTTTAAAAAAAAAATAAAAAAAATAATAAAACTAAGGTTTCTCATGAGTGATACAAATGTCAGAAGTCAATATAATTGGCTCCTTGTACTATTTGACAGGAAGATAGAAATGAAGATTAGTTTTAGACTTTATCCTAAACGTTTGTATAGTGAGCTGACTTCCTTTCTGAAGATATTTTCCTTGCTCATTAGGGTTGTTGGAAGGTTGTTGGAGGAATTCAGTTCCTTGTAGTTGTAGGACCAAAGTTCCCATTTTCCTGCTGGTTTTAAATTCAAAATCATTCCCATTTTCTAGAACATCTACTTCCCTTGGTTTATGGCATCCTTTTTCCATCTTCAAATCCAGCAAGGCCAGGTCTATCTACTCCTTATAATGTTATTATCTCTCTGATTCTTCTTCTGTCAGTCATTACATCTCTCTTTGACCTCAGTCAAGAAAGAGTGTGTTTTTAAGGACTCATGTGATTAGATTGCAACTACCTTCCAAATTTAGGAATATCTCATCATCTTAAGGTCTGTACTAATAATCATATCTGCAGAGTTCCTTTCACTATGTAAGATAACCAAATAACATGTCAGGGGTTAGGATGAACATCTTTGGAGTGTCATTATTTTGTTTTTTACTGACTCTCCTCACTTTTAAAATTTTGCTTCTTCAGAAACACATGTTAGGTATATATTGGATCTTCATTTCTATATCCTAGCTCCTTAAATTCTTTTTTATATTTTAAAATTTATATCTTTTGGCACAAGATGCTCTCTAATTCCTAAAGATCCTTGGCATATTGTTTTCACCAAGTCATCAACACCTGCATTAAAAAAAACATACTTTTTCACTTATTTGGAGATTATTTTCAAGTTCAATTTTACACCCAAAGGACTCAATTCAATCCCTACCTCATCCAAAGGGTCTGTCTTAACACTTACACTTTTATACATACTATTATATGTGTCATTGTGGACATTGTGTTGTACCATGTTTAACTGATTTATTGTCTTATTTTTACATATTCATCTTATTGCAATGTAAGTTTTGAAAGCCAAGACCACTGTCCTATACATATCAATGTTTAGAACAATGTTAGGGTCATCCTGGCACTGAATGACTGCTTAAAGTTTCCGTGAATGAATCAATCAATAATCTCACTTAGTGGTTTTAATGGGATAACATGATAGAAAAAAATTAAGATATAGCTAAAGTAGTCTTAAATTAAGTTGAGTTTTTAGCTACTTTGTTTCAAAGTTTGGACTTTTCCTTGGCACCAATGTTTTGAAAATAGGAAGCATCTGTCATATGACATGATGATTCTACTTAATAACTTTTCAGGAAACAATCTGAATAACTTCCATTAGTACCTAATAGAAATATAGAATCTTATTGAAGATGATTGTAAATATTTTTGCTTTTATAAACCTTTGTAAAGAATTCAGGAATAAACCACAAAAAGCTAGATTTCTATCAAAATTAATAGAATTGTGGAAAATAAAATATTTTAGTTAGATATAAAAATAACCAGATGAGGTATATTTATATATATATATATGTCAAGTATATTAGTAATACTCATCCTTAATTTAGCAGCTCATAACTTCTTATATGACATATACATGACAACTGATTTGTTTTTTTAATGTGATATATATATTTTTAAATTTTATTTTATTTTATTTATTTTCAGTGTTCCAAAATTCATTGTTTATGCATCACACCCAGTGCTCCATGCAATAAATACATGCCCTCCATAATTCCCACCACCGGGCTCACCCAACCCCCAACCCCCTCCCCTCCAAACTCCCAGTTTTGTTTCTCAGAGTCCACAATTTCTCATGGTTTTTCTCCCCCTCCAATTTCCCCCAACTCACTTCTCCTCCCATCTCCCAATGTCCTCCATGTTATTCCTTATGCTCCACAAGTAAGTGAAACCATATGATAGTCGACTCTCTCTGTTTGACTTCTTTCACTCAGCATAATCTCCTCAGTCCTGTCCATGTTGATACAAAAGTTGGTTATTCATCTTTTCTGACAGAGGCATACTACTGCATTGTATATATGGACCATATCTTCTTTAATCATTCATCTGTTGAAGGGCATCTTGGTTCTTTCCACAGTTTGGTGCCTGATGACAACAGATTTGTACAGAAAATTGGACTAGAAATTTTTTCATTCTATCATTGTTCTACCAAGTATATAGTAGACTAGTCTAGTCATGCTGCCCAGTCTCAGTTACTGCATCCATGCTTTAAAAGGCTTCTATGGATAACATCTATACTCTGTCATGCTAGACCGTTTTAATACCTGTGTGGAGTGATTTTTTTTTTACCACCTTTTATTCAAATGGCACTTTGATATATTAAATGAGGAACAAAAGTATAATTCATCCTTAAAGTAATATGTCAAATTATGACATTTCTAATGAATAAAGGAGAAACACTCTCTGCCTCATATCCTGTTGGTTGAGATTATATATGACTATATAAATAATAAGGATAAATATACATATATAATTTATATAGACCATATGCTTATTTATACACTAAAACGTTCCAGTTTTATGAAAGTACAGCTAACACAAAAGTATAAAATATGGTGATCATTCACGTTAGGGGATACAGAAATTATTTAGCCCTCACAGTTTAGCATGCATTTTAACATTTTATAAAAAAGTATATTAGTCAATGAGTAGAAAATTGTCTAACCATCAGTTAAGGAGATTTAAATCTGCATACATGCATTATTGTTATTTTTAATATGAAACAGAGTAAATTTCTGTTATAATTTGTTTACATTGACCAAAATCATGATTTTCTGCAATCTATGTTTATTTAATTTTTAATTGTAAGTACCATTTTGAATTACATGTTATTTTCCAATCTGAGATTTTATGGCATGATCTGAAACTTAAGTAATCATTCATTATGAACTTTCTCATGGAATTATATTCATTTTTGATTTGTCTTTCCACTTGTTTCTTTCTGTCTAGAAATACCGAAAATCATGGTCTCTATATACTAAAATAAAGCCAAATAATATAGGCCCTGAGTTAATTTAATGACCATGTGGAATATTTTACTTGAAATAAGTCTAAATTGAATGAATTTAGTTCAGTGTGTTTCTCTTCATGAAGATGATTTTAAATTAAATCCTGCAAGAAAGTACTCTATTGTGGATGGGAAATACAAAGTGTCAAGAGGGTCTTTCATTCTACTTCTATTATGTAATAAAAACGAACTCAGGTAGGTTTTCAGCACTTGCAAGTAATTTACTTCCATCTAAATCAGTGCTTTTATGCTGGTCAAAATGATGGTTCATTTTTCATTTGTCATTAGGCAACTAAAGTCTGCCTAATATTGTATCCCCTATGTATATGTATCCCCATACACATTATTTATTCTAGATAAGCTTGTCACTAACGGAGGGGTAGGGAGAGGGGCGTTGGGTTATGGACATTGGGAAGGGTATGTGCTGTGGTGAGTGCTGTGAAGTGTGTAAGCCTGACAATTCATAGACCTGTACCCCTGGGGCTAATAATACATTATATATATACATACACACACATATATATATGTATATATATACATATATATATATATAAACATGTATACACATATATACACACATATATGTATATATTTATATTTATATTTAAAAAAGAATTTAAAAAAAATAAAAAAAATTAATAAAAAAAAAAGAATTTTAACTTATAACTGAAAATATTAAGTGCATAAATAAATGTATCAATCTTGAAAAAAAAAAAGATTGTCACTAACACACACTAAGGCATTAACAGGTAGCCAAGAGGATGACTATGCAGTGGAGCTGCCTTGTTGAAGACCCATCTCAATCCTACAGCAGCCCTCTAAAGGACCTCTCTTAAGATTAGGCATCAGATCTGTAATTCCAAAGAAAAACAAACAACCCAGGCCTCGTATGAATATTTATATGTGTGATCTATTTTAAATCTCATTTTAACTAGAGAGTAGAAGGAAATAATTCAGAAAAATAAAATTAGAAGAAAGATGTGGGCCCCAACAGAGCAGTCTTATCAAAGGCTGATTTAAAGTCTGGATGTCAGTTTTATTCAGTTGGTCACAGGCGAAAGTTTCAGACTGGTCATGGAATTATATTTGCCATATTTAAGGTGGTTGGTTTGAGTATAATGTGGTTTGGAGAGGCAGTCATTTATTCGTGGCTCTTTGGGAGAAGTATTCTGAGAGGCAGGAAGTCATACAGGGGCAGGCAAAGAATTAGGGTTTTTTTAAGTTTTTCTGTCTTTTAATTATTCTTTTTAGAAAAGCAGATTTGGTTACTTCTTAATGACTTGTGTACAATGTAAGTAAATAGAGATTACTCCTGAAAAGCAGATCATTGAGTAGACCAGGAATACATGCTTAAGCACATTCTCCCAAAAACTATGCTTCTTATAGGAACATGTGCGAAAGAAAGAAAGAAAGAAAGAAAGAAAGAAAGAAAGAAAGAAAGTTAACCATATTTTAGTATAGTATAGTAATTGAGACCAAGAGAACAGTGAGAGCAATAGTCAAGTTTACAAAATTTTGTCATCCCTAATGTTATTTAACATTGTTCTTCAAAGCATGATAAAGTAATTAAGCGAAAATAAAAAAATAATAATAACGCAGCTGCTGATGGACAGGTTTATTATTTATAACAATGTTTGTATGAAATAGTCATGACTGAGATGGACTAGCAAAAAACATACTGCACATGGATGAAAGGTCATAGCTCTGAGTGATTTAAGAGTAGGACATAGGGGACACCTGGGTGGCTCAGTTGGTTAAGCAGCTGCGTTCGGCTCAGGTCATGATCCCAGCGTCCTGGGATCCAGTCCCACATCGGGATCCTTGCTCAGCAGGGAGTCTGCTTCTCCCTCTGCCTCCCTCTGCCTGCCATTCTGTCTGCCTGTGCTCACTCTCTCCCCCTCTCTCTCTCTGATAAATAAATAAAATCTTTAAAAAAAAAAAAAAAAAGAGTAGGACATAGGCCTGGTCCTGGGGAGACCCTCATATTTCCTCTTGGATGCTCTAAAAACTAATTTGACATCTACAGATTTGTGAGGTTCTTCTCAATTAATTTGTTTTCTTTCCCTTTTTCTTCTTTAATGGAAAAAACCTAATTTACTTTTATTTCTGAAATTTCTTTAAAACTTTTTTTTTTGAATGTTTATCTGGAAATGTTAAAACATTGTAACTTTTTGTTTCTTAACATCGTTTTTTACAAGATTAGTATGTATATTGTCAAAGTATTCTTTACAAAAAGTTAAGAACATGACCCTCAAGTCTATCCTGTGTCAAATACTCCTTTATTTATTTAATGAGGAAATCAGTAAGATAATAGAGCTGGTTCCAAGGAGACTACAGACTGTTTTATATAGCCAGTGAAAGAAAAAAAAAAAAAAAAGCTAAAATAAGATTGCTAAATTAGATACTAATTGTCTAATTTCCTATAGGACAATAAAATCACAATCTTTGGTATTATCTTTTACATTTCAAGTCTTTTAAAATTTAAATTTTAATATCCAAGGATGACCTTGAAAGACACCAAGTAATCTTTCTGCTATATTTCTGTATTTTAAATAATTAATCTTAATGGTATATTTAACCTCCATAGTTCCAACTATGATGTTTGTAAGTCTTCCTGATTTCTGAGGTTTAAGAAGAAATGGCACACCCTTGCACTGCATACGTTTTAGAAATTCTGCATTTTCTTCAATCATAGAAAGGTACTGGCATCTACCTTTCTGTTTCTATAGCTTTTATTCCCTATCAATATATCGGTTCCTTACACCAGATACTCACTAAGTAATATATCTCCTCTTAAAACAGCAGAGTAATATATCTAAGTAATAGTTATCTAAGTAATAACTAAGTAATGTATCTACTCTTGAAACAGAACAAAGGTATTCACACTTGTGTTGCACCTTAGTGTTTTTAATGAGAAATTCTGAAGTTTCCAATTTAATTAAAAAGTGTAAGTAAGGATGTGCTGGAAATAACTTGTTTCAGTGTTAGTAATACTTGACATCCTAGAAATGCTTTGTTTATTTTTGTCTGCAAGATTTGTTTACTGGCCATGGCCCTATCTCTTGCTCAGATCTTGGGGGCATCTCTCTGAAAACCTGATACAGTTGATTTTTGTTTGTTTGTTTTTCAGCTTAAAAAGGTTTTTCTCTCTGCTATGTAGGTCAAATATTAGACCAAATATTTGAAAAAGACAGATGAGACAGAGTTTAACTATTTTATTCCAAAGATATTAGCCACTAATGTTGGAAATGGTACAATCCAAAAATAAGAAAACTACTACTACATTAAACTCTATAAGGAACTTCATATTATTTTGAAATTGTTAAAAATATTAAATAAATGACCAGCATTCAACTGCTATATTTATTTCACAGGAATAAACCAAGTATTCAGGTTTGGATTTTGGTTGGATTGAGAGATACTCTTTTAGTGACAGTTTTTCTCTAACTTTTGTTCTTAGTGAAGTTTTTAAGTGGGTTAAGACAGTTAAGGGTCCTGGCGGAAGTGCAATGATCCTAGACCCTTCAGTCAGAATGCCTGGGTTTGAATCCAGCCTCTGAAACAGGGGCAACAATTGTAGTAACTCTCTTGACATAGTTGTTAGGATTAAATAAGTTTACTCATTGAGCACTTAAGAAAGGTGACTAATAGAGAAAATATAATTATTTTTGTTATTATTTTTAAACACAACAGTGACATGATAAAAATGTTCCATTCCTGTTCTAAGAAGATTATATAAACTCAGTTTAAGCAATTGTAATATCCAAACTCAGAAATGAAAATTGTGTCACTTATTTACATAGACCGTATCAATGGCAACAGGTGATACTCCATTTAGTGAAGGGAAAGGAAAAAACCTGTTCTTGAAAATGTAAACATGCGACGGGTTGAAGAGAAGGCCTTATGGATATGGAAGGAGGGGGTGTGGAGGCATGGCAGGAGAGTGTGGAGATCTGAATCACAAGACTTCCAACTACTGACTTAGAAAAGAAGAAGACTGTCCTAAGGAAAAATAATGTTAAGTCCTTGTTGTAAGAGAATTCTGCCTAAAAATTTTAAGTTTAAAATGTTCTGCACAGATTTGTGGGTTTTTTGTTTGTTTGTTTGTTTGTTTTGTTTTGTTTTACTATTCCTGCTTTTATTTTGAGCAGTTGGCTCAGTCAAAGATATAGAAAGAAAAAAAATTATTCTTGAAGGCAACAAGACTATTTGCCAAAATATTTACTGTTAAACCCATCTTACTAATTAAATATCTTCACTTTAAGGAAAAGAGTATTATAACGTGGCATCAATGAAGGTATGTTTTTTCTCCACAATTGTTTTAAATGAGATAATGTCTTCAAACTCTCCCATCTCCCTGAGTTGTGTTCAATGGGAATATTTGATAGTATTTGACGATTAAGAAATTATAATGAAGAAAAAAGCATTACCCTTTTCCCTCATACTTTAAGGTGACCATCCTTTGGGGAGGAAAAAAAAAAATCTATAGCCTAAAAATCCACTCTATGGAAAACAATGTCATTGAATCACTATCACAGTTCTTTTCACTGTGCTAAATGAGCTGAACCTTTTTGAACAAAAATGTCTGTGTTCTTTAATAGGGCATAACTAGGAAGCTTCAGCCACTGCTTGTTGCCTCTGCAGTGAGATGTCCTCATTGTGTTTTTTCATGTCATTATCAGATACTTGGATTTGCTGTCACTTTAGAATCCAGAGGAGCCAGTTGGAACTAATTTGCCGTATCAGTTTAATGGACTTAACTGCCTTATTAAATATAATGTGCCAAAATGGAAACTCCTCAGTTCATGTATTCTTTCTATCTGAATTTCTACAATATTTGAATTACTTCATTGTTGAGTCTTTATAAAAAGCATGTCATAAGAAAATTGTAAAGTCCTACATGAACAGTTGGCATAGGGTTTAATTGCACACTTGTTTAACAATCAGCTCTGGGTGTTTAAAATAGCCTATTTAAGTCTCATCTTCATGATATAAATATAGTAACAGATTTTTGCCAGTTGAACCAAAGAATCATCAAGTTCCCTTTTGTTTTATTTTGTTTTGTTTTAGTATTTATTTAATTGCTTGGCTAATTAAGGCAAAAATTGATAATCTTTTCATTGCCTTTGTAAAATAGCCTTGAATACAATATAAAGGAGAGAATAAAAATATGTATTAAATATGTTTGACTAGAACTGAGCAAACAGTTGGCAACTGACCCCTGGAAACTTACCATCATGCTAAAAACTATGTGAAAATACCATCCCTCACTGTAGAGAATACCATGGTGAAATTATACGGTCTACTAAATACACTTTTGTATATGTTATATTATTTGATTCTCATATGATCCTTATAAAGTAGGATAGCAAACATCTCTTTACAGAAAGCTGAAGCTCAGATTGGTTGTATCTTGACATTTACAATGCATCAGAATGATCTAGAGAGTGTTATAAAAATGCCAGTGCTTGTCCACTCTTAAGATCAACTGAACAAGAATTTCTGTGGTAAAGTCCTATGTTTGCACACTTAAATAATTTCCCTAATCAATCCTTGAGGAATATTTTCAACCTCTCTTTATATCGCGTGTATATTAGGTTGAGTCTGAGCACTCTGATAAAGTGCTCAGAGCAATGTGGGGCACCTGGGATTTGGTAGTGGATGAGTGAGGGAAATCCGACTCATCCTTTATGACTAATGCTTCAATAGTACTCACTGGGACTTTTTATTAAAAAGTCCTTGGGAAAGTTGCTCCTGCATCCCAAAGTCTCTTTCTCTGTGGTTCAGTGACAAAGTGTAGAACTTCTGAAATACTTACTTTATGTAAACAATTCCAAACGTGTTATAGTCAGAAGATAGCCTCAAAGAATGACAATATCCCTGGTCCTAGTAGACTTTAAGTACTGGTGATGAGAATCAAGGTGGAAACTTCTTCCCCATGGCTTTTAAGGATATGGTTTCTTTTTACTTCTTGATGGTATATTCTTATTTGCTTGGAGACTGAGATAATTTAGGTAATCTCTAAGGAAACTTTGAGTAATGTGACTCAATACTATGGGGTGATATATATAAAACTTTCATTAAGCTTAAGTCTGGGTAAAATGTGTTTTGAAAAGAACATTTTACATTTATTTTTATGAACTATAATATAAAACTACACTAATCTCTGATGTCCTCGAGACAGTGTGTCCTGTTTTCCTTCTTACTTGTTTAGCCTTAAGGCCTCAGAATTGTAATAACTCCAAGCTTTATTGTAGAAACCCCATCACCACTTTTCCAGTGTATCTGCTTGAGATATTGCACCTTGTATAAAGATTCCACTTTAGGGGTCTGATTTCAAGTTCTGATAAGTGAGCACAGAGCATTACTTCTGCAGTAGGAGATTTGCAAGATGGCAGGTAATGCATGCCTGGCTATCTGAATTCAAAATCTAAAACATCTTGATAATAGCCATCTTAATCACCTCACTTTGATGCACAGCATTTTATTTCTTTTTTTTTTTTCCTTTGTATATGAGACCTCTCTATGTTATCCCATCACAGATTTAAGTGGGTATTTTAATGTTTTCTCTCAACTATGCCTTAGGCTAGAGAAGATTGTTTTATTTTAGATAGGAAGTAATAATTTGATGCTACACTGATCAGAATCTGTGCAGTTAGACTTTGCAGTTTTCATAATCTGTGTTGATTCAGAGTGCACTAACAAGACATTTTACAAACATAAACAAATTTACAACAATGGAGTTTGGGCATGAAGAGTGTGTTCTCTCTGAAAATATAAAGTAAATGTTCATGAGTACTGAGTGTATACTTTTCTAGGAGAACACAGAAAGATACTCTTATTTCATAGAAGAAACCAGAGAATTGTAAACTCCAGAGACACAGGAATTTTGTCTGGTAACACTTGTAGCCTTAGCCCATAGAAAATAATAAATATTGATGAAAAAATAATTGATTGAATGATTTTGACCTTGGAGATACTATATAGTTCATCTTCAAATGAGTATTAAATGAGTTTTAAGAATTTGAATAGACCCATGAATAACACTCAAAATTAGTTATTATGTATATTATTATGAGAGAAATAGTAGTTTTATCATAGAAAAACAGAATAAGCTAGCTACTATTTTCTAAGTACCTGTGCTTTCAAGATAAAAGAGCATTTATTTCTTTTTTAAGAGTATTTTAGTAAATGAATCACTAAAATGAATTTTAGTGAAATGATGAGTCTAGATCTCCGATATTTAAAAAAAATAAAAATAAAAAAAGATATCTAGTTTTCCAAATTGCAAATTATGCTTTCAGATATCAATGAGAGATATCAATGAGATAAGAATGAGAAATATTCTATCTCATAGGCAGACAACCAACAACAACAACAAAAAAAGATTGAAAGCATGCTTCTGACCATAGGGTACTATTTTGTTGTTGTTGTTTCATTGTCATTCTGCAGGTGGGCAAGGAAGGACATTTTGTATTCTGGGAATGCTTAGTACCTTCTCCTTTTTTACCTTGTCTCCTAACTTGATGTTGTACTATGTAAAATGGATTTTTTAAAATATGTTTTCATGTTGAAAATGAATATCTCAGTGGACATTATGAGCGCATATATTTGGGAAAAAATGTAAAATTATATCCACATAAGGGCAGGTATCTTGCATGTAAGATAACAAATGCATGTAATTTGGATGAACTAAAAATGTGTTAAGGGCCACAGTGCAAGATAAATTTAAATACACTCTTCCAGTGTATCTGTGACACTGCATTGAGTGAATGTTCCCCTCAGTGTGGAAAGTATACTGCTGGTTAAATCAGTCAATGATATACTAAGTTTGAGTTCTCCCAGGCCCCTACGTCTGATTCTTGCTGAGGGGCATGTAATGGCCAACTGAGGGTGTTATTTTTCAAATTGTGTTATTTGCTTTCTGATTTTTATCTGCTTTCCTTTAAATTTGGAATTAGAATTTAAAGAATAACTTTTTGTTAAGGTTGATGGATTTAAGTCCACGATTTAAGAACCCCGAGAGAGATCAGTGAAGATCTAGAATCCTATTTATGTAGACTATCACATTGACACCTGGGTTTAACAAAAGTTTTTTTAGTTATAAGAATCATTGCAAGGGGAGCCTGGGTGGCTCAGTGGGTTAAGCCTCTGCCTTTGGCTCGGGGCATGATCTCAGGGTCCTGGGATCAAGTCCCACGTCGGGCTATTTGCTCGGTGGGAAGCCTGCTTCCTTCTCTCTCTCTGCCTGACTCTCTGCCTACTTGTGATCTCTGTCTGTCAAATAAATAAAATCTTAAAAAAAAAAAAAAGAATCATTGCAAAGTCAGTGTCAGTGTATGTTAACAGTTTTAGACGCAGAAAAAGTGAGGTATCAGAGTTGTTCTTTTGCATTAAAAATTGTTTTATGTTTATATTTATTATCTTAACACTTACAGAAACCATTGTAGGAAAAAGATGGAAGCTCCCTGGGATCCACTGCTATAATTTTGAGACAGAAAGAAGTGTAGTTATAGCAACTAATTGCTTAATATTCTATATTTATAGGGCCTAAAATCAGCAATCCTTTTAAAGGATAAAACAGTTTGCTAGGATATGGTAAAGTAGAAGTATACTGAATAAACATTTGGACCCAAAGCAAAATGCCCATGAGATAAATTTTGTATTCATCTGAAGCTTAAATTCATCATCATGGAGAGATACTTGTACAAATGTGAAATTTTATTGTAAACATATATTGAAATAATTAAAACTTTGGTAGAAATGCCTGAATTTTTGACATTATACTGCAGGACTAATAATTTTTCATAAATGCTAAGTGATAGATTAATCATGCTCTGAATATAGATTATCATTATGGTGCAGTATATTTCCAGTTGTAAGTAAATTCTTGTATTCAGTTGTGACCTGTATAAGAGCAAGATTGTTTTTGATAATTTGGCAAGGGAAAAAAAAAAAATAGAACTTTATTTTTCTTATAAAATTAATGACCTAAATGAAATTAAGTAGCTAAATACTAATTGTGGAGCTTAAGGATTATTTTGTTTAGTGTGATGAATGCTAATTCAATAGACAATTCAATATAGATTAAAATTGTTATATATATATATATATATATATATATAAAATCTCTATTATTAGACTATGCATTAATTTATACTTTTATTAGCATTTCTTATAATAAATATGTCTACTAAAATTATCTAACATACTCCATCTAAATACTTGAATTAATAAATGTATATCTCCATATTTAATTGTTAGTGATATTATGTAAAATTAAGACAATTTAATTTTACCACTTACCTTGAGACAATGTAGGAAAGCTGGTGCTACTGATAGAAGAGATATCAGCTTCCAAGGAGGAGTGATTATAAGGAGTTTAGGGCTCAAGAAACATAACTCTAGGTGAAACTGAGAACCTCCTAAAATGTATTTAAAACATTCTTTCCCTTGTATCATTCATATCCACTCATACTCTGCCATTACATCCATCCCCCATGTTACAGTTTGAGGTGCGCACATGCACATGTAAGTGTGTGTGTGTGTGTGTGTGTGTGTGTGTGCAAAATCCATCACTTTTTTCTGTAAGGTGAGAGTGACTAGTTTGATTATTCTAAATCTTCTTCAAGATTGTGAAACACAGTATGTCCTAAAATGCATAGGGTGGAAAGTTTGATAAAACTAGTTACTGTTGAAGTTGTTCCAGAGACTTTAATGAATATTCATCCATTTTCTTATTGACCAATCACACTAAATTTCTTTCATCCATGGTAAGCACTTAAAGTCTTTAAAAATCTTGTATTTATTGGATTGTGATTGTTGCAATCATTTCTTGATACGTATCACTATGCAAGTAGATACTAAGAATCAGCTCTGTGAAATTTCTGAGTTCTATTCCTCTTTGTTCCCATCAAACCTCCTGTGGTAATAACACTAATGTTTCCTGGAAATTAGGATCATTACCTAAGTAGAGTAACTATTTTATATGCTTGGTTTTTTTGTTTTTGTTTTTTTTTTACTGGCCTGAACAGACCAAAGTGGAGAGATGACAGTCATAGTTTCATATTTAATAAAACTTTACCATTTCCACTGAAGGAAATAATCTCTTAGAACCAGGGTTTCTAATCAGAAAGAAACTAGGATAGTTTGGACTAGAACCTTTTGTTTTCAAATGGTTCACTGAGAGAGATGATGAGAGGTTCCTCTCTTGCTTTCACTTATTGCTTCCGGAACCCATGTATTCTAGTTAGTAGAGACAACTGTATCATTTATCACATCCTGGAGGACATTGCTCCAGTCTTGCATATTAGTAACACTGAACCAGAATCTAAACCGAATCTTGAACAGATCACTCGAAAATTTTGTCAGGATAGCTTCTGATAAGTGGGGTGACATATGGAAAAATTTATACTTAGAATAGATCCTTTCCCTCAAACAGTATTATGGAGGATAATGAATGTACAGAAAAGTTCTTTGTAAATCTTCAGATGATTGTGTTGGCTAAGGCACCTTGGATATGAAAGCACATTTATATATGGAATATGTACATTCATTCAGATAGAAAAGATCAAGTATAATTGCCTTTGCACAAGATAATCAGCTAGTATATCCAAGCAATGGCAGTGGCTTCTGGAAAGTTTCACATAGCAGCTGCAGAGGTAGAGAATCTTTGGAGAAGTAGTCAAGTATTTGGGTATGTGCATAGCCTTCATTCTTATTATTACAGATTTCCTCTTGATGGGATTACAAAGCATTGAGATTGACCAGAGATAAATTGGGTGATATTCATCTAGCCACTTAGCTGTTGAGAGGCATCCTTTTGATGTATCATTTCCAGTAAAAAGTAAGATGAGCCACAAATGTTCTAATTATTTAGGGCCCAATGGATCATATACATACCTAATCCCCTGAACTCCTTCAAGTCTTTTTACTTCAGGACCCAGAAAACTTGCCCCAACATTTGCCATTTCCCAGGAATCCGGGAAATTCCCCTTTTGTATGGAATAGATAACCAAGTGTATTACATATTATTCTGCTCACTGGGAGGATTACTCTTTATCAATTGGGAGAAGAGTTGTAATGACCTTCTATGCATTTTTCATTAATGCCTTAGTAGACTAGTATTTCCTTCTTTAAGAAATAAGTTCCAGCTCTATTAGAGTCCTCTCTGAAGTTTCTAAACCTCTAGTAATAGTTGTGAAATATTCTTTATTCAGATATCTGGATCCCTTTTTCCAAGACCTTGAATTACCAGTAATGCCCTGGCATCAATAGGTTTCTTGGAGATCTGAATCTAAGCCCTACTTAGTACTGATTAGTACTATCATTTTCAACACCTCACCTTTCTATCCTCAGCAGTAAGTGTGGTAGTTAGTGCCATTTCTATTTCTGTATAACTTCACTGTTTTGTTTTGCCTTTTCAGTCTTATAATACTGGTTTAACATGTTTAAAATTTCTTTCTATACATTTTTCTAGGTTACAAACACTGGTCTGAATTATTTTCTGACAGGACCAATAAATTAATTTTAAGAGTAAACTCAGAAAATAAGCACTCAATAAGGAATTTTGAAATGGATTTAAACATCATGCCAGTGGAAATGGAATGCTAGCAATCCTCAGCATGCAGAGGCATCACCATTAATCAAATTATCACCTGTGCTTGACTGTGATTAAGTGCTTATAATGCAGATGCCTTGGGGGACCAACTTGCTGCTCACTCAACTGTTATGGAAATAATGATAATTAAAAGGATTATGATATGGGATGGCTTTTTTTGAATGCCCTGGAATTCTTACATAATGAAGACAAGCTCAGGTTTTTAGTTTCTCATCTCAGGTGTCATATGAAACTAGAGATCTTCTAAGGTGGCCTTAAAAGCATCTTTTATTTACTATAGGTTCATTGGACATTGGACACTAAGTATAATTGTACTGTTTGCAGACTTACAATATCAATTGAATTAGTATCCTCACAAAATTTATCATGTGAAATTCAGGATATTTTGGGGAAACAATGAGGCTTTGAGATTTGGAATGGATATTCTTGTGGACCCAGATAAAGATAGAGCAGGCTTGTACTTTCTTATTTGATGATACTGAGACCTAAATCTAATCACAGATCTGAAGACAGTGTGGGTGATGGAGGAGGTATGTCTTAGGGAGACAATCATGATTTTGAAAGTAACTTACTCCATGTCAGTATGTCTGTTTTTCTATGAAAAAGGTGCTTTTGCTAATTCTGGAATTTCAGGAGCTTCTCAGACTTATCCAAGCAATACTCCCCATCCTGAGACCTTTTCTGAAGAAAAGATCTATTAATAAAATATATAAAGATTGTGTGTGAAGTGCACCTTATAGATTTGCTATGCAGATAATCAGATGCTGAAAGAGATTGTCAGGATAGTGTTTTCTGTCTCTGCTAGGAAGAAGACTAACTTTGAAGTTGCCATAGAGGTCCCATTTGTTTGTTTAGAGCATGCTTTACATTGATTAAATGTCATTTTTCTTATATTAAAAACCATGTAAAAGCCATCCTATACCATATGATACCATATGATAATATTATCTACATACTTATTAAATCCCACAGCTACTTGAACGATCTCTCTGCAGTCTCTTTGCACTTCAATCAGTTTAGCCATAGCTTAATAAATTATGCCATCAAGGGCTAAAAATTATTGCAGGTGACCATTATCATCGTCTAATTAATAGAACTACTACTAATATCTATTGTTTTATCTAGGTTCACTAGAAATAGAGCCTGATGTAAGACATAAGGCTAATGCTTAAGGAGATGCAATTCCAAAGCAGTAAGAATTGTAGAAAAGCCAAGGGGTACATAAAGTACAGAATTACATAATGTACATTGCCAAAGGAGTCACTGTTTCATGAGACATGAGAAGATATGACCTCATTGGTTGATCATATGACTCTAGACAGATTGTATAGGAAAGTTACATCTCAGAATTATCTACTGGAGCAAGAAAAGGAAAGGGAATTATTTTGTCAGTATACTCTTTTTTTTATTTTATTTTATTTTATTTTATTTTATTTTATTTTATTTTTTTATTTCCAGCATAACAGTATTCATTATTTTTGCACCACTCCCCGTGCTCCATGCAATCCGTGCCCTCTATAATACCCACCACCTGGCTCTTATTTACTCTTTCCCATTAATCATAATTGGTTTCCTGGAAAGCCAGTTCTTGCGCCCTTACAGATTGTAGTCCATTTTGGGAAGTTGCTGGGGAAGCCAGATCTGATAAATTATAGTATGATGCTACATCTAAATATAAGATGGGAAGAGTTAAAGTTTCTTGGGTCCATTTGGGTCAGCCACAGGCACAATGTGTATTATGAAGACAATACAAGAGCCATATCAGTGGAATTAGTGACAGCCATTCTTGCTAAATGAGGTTTCTGTCATATTGCTGCAGTGAGAGAGGTGGTAACCAGGTGTCTAGGAAAACAAGTAAGTTTGAGAGAATCTATATAATACATAGAGTGTATCTGATAACAAGTCTTATGGCATTTTTGCTATAAGTTGAAGTAAATGTCTTTCTCAAAAATTAAGCCATACTCTTATGTCTTATCTAGGAAGATACCTTCACCATGACTATAGAACTTTTGAATATGTGGTGCAAAAGTTATGACATTATTAGTACTAACTCTTGGAAATTAAAATTCAAAGTGCTGAAACCATATGATATTATCCTATGAGTCATTAGGGGAAGTCAATGATTTTTCATATGGAGAGAAAGGTGATTGCTGTATAACATGAAATTAATTCAAAGGTAAGTTCTAAAATACTACAAAATAGCCAAAAAATATGTAATGCTACAAAATAACCAAAAACTTAATCCATCCTGGCCTATGGATACTTAAATAATTGTAATCTACCTTTACAAAAGATGAAGTGGTATCAATGGCAGAGTTTTGTGGGATGATTTCAGATGACTACCCTGTATAGTCCACTGAAAAATAATCCACTGGAGATAACAGTGGATTATGCAGTGGCTCCATCACTTAGATATCAGAAAAAAAAAATCAAAGCTATATGATAAAGGAACCTTGAGAATGATTTGATGATACCATCAATTATTAGTTATTAGTTGTAATAACTAAAGGGAAATAATTTGAGCAGTGGTTTGATAATATTATTAAAATATTCTAGATAATGTGGGCCACAGAGGCAGAAAAAAGAGGAAGAAAGGGCAACAATTTGGGGCCAATATTATGAATGATGTGAATTCTCAAGAGTTTCCATTAATCTTTCTCTGATAATGAATGACTTAGAAAACTTTTATACATGTTACTAGCCTAAAAAGTTGACCAGATTCATATGACAGATATTTCTTCTTTAGGAAGGAAGAGAGAAAAATAAACTGGGTTTCTGTGGACTGTGGAATTTTTGCAGCAAACCATAAAATGACTTTTAACTAAAAAAAACCTGAAATTAAGCTAGTTGTTTCAGGGATAACTGTAATAAATGTTAGATTCATTGAAAGATAAAATAGAACCTGAAATTCCAATCCTCACTAATTTTATTTCAAGAAGGGTCTAGATTTGATAAGCGGGTGTTTAGATGGTCAATTAAAACAGCAGTATAAACTTAAAGTTACAACGGAGACTTTATTCTCTTACCATGACTGTATAAGCAGGAGGAAAAAAATAACAACAATGAAAAACAAAAAAACAGTCTCTGTTCCTCAAGGTTTCATTTTCCCCCACAGAATGGCACCAGGTGGGATTTGGGTAGATGCAGTACAGATGAGGCTATTCATCTCTGTGCCAAGGAGCCCTAAAGAAAGGGCTTCTATCCTTTCTTTTATGGATCCATGAGCTATGTGAGATGGAGAAAGGCCAGGAATGGAAAAGTACTGAGTCAAATTAGAGAACAATGCTTTAGCTAAGGCCTTCATAAGGAGGCCTCTAAATGATGGTGCTTGAGATAGGAATGCAGATATGTGTAAGAGAATGGCTCCTCCAAAGGCAGAAGAATGAGTTCTTCACTAACTCTTTCCATAAACTGCAGTGCACTGGCTATACATAAAGTCTGGCATGGGGAGGGCAGCTTGCTACCATCAGACTTGCCAAGCATAACTTTATTAGTGCCTTAGGGTCAGTCTTTAAATATCACACACAGGAGTTTTCGCCTTCATAGAACTCATTGGGTATGAGTGGACTACCTCCCTCTCCCTTTCTAGGGTAAATCCTCAATAATCTTGGTCGTAGATGTAATATTGATC
This sequence comes from Mustela erminea, assembly GCF_009829155.1. Lineage (NCBI taxonomy): Eukaryota > Metazoa > Chordata > Mammalia > Carnivora > Mustelidae > Mustela > Mustela erminea. The sequence goes on along the minus strand of NC_045628.1, from coordinate 49,330,775 downwards.
ATATCTCATTTCTGGTCAAGACATCTTCCAAAGCACACTTGAAGATAAATTTGCTTTCGGAATATGAACCAGGCTCCCATTACCAAATGAAGACCACCATGATACTCATATTTTGTGAGGACCCAGAATATGGGAGAAAATTCAGGAAAAATTTTATTTATTATATTACAGTAAAGCTATGAAAAGTACTTGTTTGCTTTAATTATGGTTAGATATGTTATTTGGTGACCTATTGACAACAGAATTAATTTGATCCTCTAGGATTTAGGTTCAAGAGATGAGAATTGAACTACTCTGACCTTACTGAATAAAAAGCTAAATAAATAAAGAAACACTAACTGCTATTTTTAGAGGAGGAAGAAGCTGTAATTGGTAGAGTTAAAAATAACAGTGCTAATACAAGACTGTTTCCTCATAAAGGCAAAGTGGTAAGCCTCAAATTAGAATTCAAATTTCAATTATTTTTCCAGCCACCTGAACTGATGTGTTTCAGTAAATGACTTTTACATATTCTTCAATTACTTAGGTCATCTAGGGGTTTTCTGCTGAATTAAAAATGTATGGTGAGAGAATACTTCAGGATACCTGAGTAGGGATATCTGAAAACTTATTCATCTGTGAAAACAGTGAAAGCCCTGGAAAAAAATTAAAAAAACAAAACAAAACAAAACAAAACAACTTTTTCAGAACTCTGAAAGTTAATCAGAGTATAGACTTTACAGTATTAGTTCAGGAAAGTTTCTAAACAAAGCAACAAAAGCAACAACAATAATAAAAACAAACAGCAATACAAAAGCAACCCTGGGATGGTTGGTTCTGATTTAAAGAATTGTCACTTTATATTATTTAAATGTCCATTTTTCAACAATACATTATGAAACACACAAGTAAGCACTGAAGTATGGCAAATAAATAGGAAAAAGGTGTCTGCAAACTGTCACAGAGGAAGCCCAGATATTATACCTACTGTACAAATTATAGTCTTTTTATACTACATAAAGTCTAATCCACCCTCATAAATATGTACAAACTGTAAATAATATTATGTCCAAAAATTAAAGGAAAATCTGACATTGATGACCCATCAAATAGAGAATATCAATATAGAGATAGGTTTTTTTAAAAAGAAAAGAATTCTTGAGGTAGAAATTATAGTAATGAAATGGCAAATTCTCTAGAAGTGTTCAACTCCAGATTTGAGCAGCAGAAAAATTAATTAACAAACTCATAGATAGATCAATTGGGATTATGCCTTCTAAGTAACAGAAATAATAAAGTGAAGAAAAATAAATGACCTTCAGAGACCTGTGGGACACTATTAACCATACTAACATACATATAATAGAAATACCAGAAGGAGAAGTGAGAAAGAATCAGAAAGAATATTTGAAGAAATAATGACTAAAACTCCCCTAAATTGATTAACAGCTTAATTAACTCCAAGTTGGATAAAAATCAAAGAGACCCATGCTGAGATGAGTCTATGATCAAACTGTCAAAATCCAGAGGCCAAGGGTGCCTGGGTGGCTCAGTGGGTTAAGCTGCTGCCTTCGGCTCAGGTCATGATCTCAGGGTCCTGGGATCGAGTCCCACATCGAGCTCTCTGCTCAGCAGAGAGCCTGCTTCCTTCTCTCTCTCTCTCTCTCTCTCTCTCTCTCTCTGCCTGCCTCTCTGCCTACTTGTGATTTCTCTCTGTCAAATAAATAAATAAAATCTTAAAAAAAAAAAATCCAGAGGCCAAGAGAGAACCTAGAAAGGAGCAAACAAAAAATGATGCATCATATGCAAGTGATCTTCAGTTACATAAACAGCTGATTTCTCATCAGAAATGACAGAGAGTATAGGTGGGTGGAATGACCAATTCAAAGTTCTGAAAGAAAAGATGGTTAACCAAGAATTCAATACCCAGAAAAATAGTCTTTAAAAAATGAAGACATTAATACTATTCACACATTAAGCAAAACTGAGATAATACTAGTTTACTTTAGTAATAAAAAGTCTATTTCAACTGAGAAGAAAGAAGTCAAGGCAGTTAAGTTGAGACAATGTAAGATATTAAACTAGGAAAGATAACTACAGAAATAAATACAAAAGAGAATATAAATGTATTTTTCTTTTGCTATCTAATTTTAAAAAAACAACTACATAAAGCAAATATAAACCTGTGTTGATGGACTTGCACTATATAAAAACATAATTTGTATGCATATTTGGGTGCATTTGACTCATTTTTGCCCCCAAATCTAGGAATAAGTGAACAGTCCTAGAATAAAAGCAAGGAGAAGACCAGCTTGTGTTTCCTACCCAAATCCTGATTATCAGATCCCTAATAATATAAGGAAGGACCCAGTGCAAATTTGGAGAAGAAAGGGAAATATGACATCTGCATATGCTCCATATTACACTATTTTGAAAGCTCTATCTTGTAAGAGTGCAATTTAATACAAACTAAGTTATAGATTTCTTTTAAATTCTGAAGTGTTTTGATGATTTCCCTCAGCTACGTAGAAGTACTTAGAATTTTAAACCAATTTATCAGTGGTAATATATGACTCTAATTGAATATTCCAAGATTGTTCTATCTAAACTTACTTCTACTGAGAAGGGGAAAAATGTCAGCTACGTAAGAATTACTTTAGATTCAAAGATGCCCCCAGATATCTCTCAGTCCTTTGAAATCCTGAGATAGAGCTAAACATAATTGCCTAGAACCAAAGTAAAGATGCTTTTTGGCAAAATAGAAAAACAAAACAAAACACCTACTTTGCTTTCATTACTTGGTAGATAAGTCACATTTTCTTCAATATTTTGGCTTTTATTTATATACTTTTACACCTTTACATGTCCCATGGAAATTATACAAGGTCAGTACAGACTCTAGGCTGTATTATATCATTAGAATGTATATAAAAGAGTAACTCAGCTTAAATTAATCTTGTAAAATTAGATAGAACATCTTTGTTGTAACAGTCTTTAGCATAGAATCTAGTAGAATGAAATATTTTAGGAATGACTGGTGCATTACAAAACTTTTGAGAAGTACACATTTGTTAAATGAATGTCAAGAATGATTCACCAAACTTCATGTAAAATGAAAGGTAAATATAATTTTTTTTCTCTCTCAAGGGTATAATTTTGGTCAGCTGATGGATAACTGGACTCATTACATATTGAAAATATAGTCCTCTCTAGACTCCCAGTTATGGATCTTATTGTATATATTATAGGCATTTGGTTTCTTAGGAAGAGTTCTCCAAAATATTGGCAAAATATCTTGAATTCTTTCAAATGATTATGAACTATTTTGCATTTTTTGTAATGATAGCATGATTTGCTTTAAGAATTTTTACTAGAAGTAGAGCTGAGGATTATTAATAATTTCTCATTGTTAATTAACATATAATTCAGTAGCATACAATTTCCAGATACCCTTAAATCTCAACCTAAAAATTCAGTATTATCTGATCAACAACATGTTTAGACATTCTCTTTACAAATTTTTTTAAAGATTTTATTTATTTATTTGACAGACAGATCACAAGCAGGCAGAGGGGCAGGCAGAGAAAGAGAGGTAGATGCAGGCTTTCTGCTGAGCAGAGAGCCCCATGCAGGGCTCCATTTCAGGACCCTGGGATCATGACCTGAGCCAAAGGCAGAGGCTTTAACCCACTGAGCCACCCAAGCACCCCTTCTCTTTACAATTTAACTTACTCTTTCTATGACACTGGATCTGTTAATGCTTGCATTTCCTTTTCATAATGTCTAGACAGTAGTTAGCTATTCAGCTAAATAATTTTCTTTTAGTTCCAGGTTCATTAAGTAATAGTTATGAGTATTAATTATGCTCCATATGATATAGCACAAAGTTCTAATTACATGGTTATTTCCTTCATTAGTGATTTTACTGGACAGAACACTATTATCTAAAATAAAACATTAATATTTGTTTTCTTTATAAGGATTAGATAAAAGAATAAGAAAAGCTCATGATACAGCACTGTTGTTACTGTGGGATTTGACTGCAGTAACATAATTTTCATTGTTGGTTCAATTAGATCTAGTTCAACATGCCTATAAGCCATCTCTTCAATTGGTGTTATTTGCATGATACTTTCCTAAGACCTAAAAGGGAGCAATTATTCTAAGGTCTTTTAATAAAAAACCTCACTTTTAAAAAGTTTTTTGAGCTCCTACAATGAAAACTGTTCTAAGAATTTTTACGAATTTACATTTGCCACTTTTATTTTCAAAAATCAGTTTGTTAATATTAAAGATGACTTTAATTGGTATAGTATTGTAGAATTCACATTGTACTTTTGTATGGGTTTTATAATTATAAGCTTCAAAAAATAACAGCAAATATGTCAGGGAAATATTATGATTTCTGTTATACACATGTAGAAAATACAGTCCATCTTAATAAAGGAAGCACATTCAGGCACTAATAGTAAATGCTTAAACTATATTAGTGTCTCGTTTCCTTACATCCCTGAGTATGAACAGATATTTATGCTATGTGATAATTACTCATATTGACAGAACACATTTGAATAACATTTAGATAATAGTAAAAAATAATTAAAATAATAATTCTAACTATATTAAAAGTAAAAGTAGCAATAAATAATTTGTATTCTGTATTTATTATGTATCAGTAATTTGCTATTCCTATTACCTTTCTACTCCTTACAGATACTCTCCACGTAAGGTAAGTATGTCTTCATTTATAGGGAAGAAACAGCAGTTCTGGTAGTTACTTATACTTCTCAAGATTATGAAATATCTTTATTGGTTAGATTAAACAATAAAATAGTCCAACTTTAAAGACCATAAGAGAGTTACACTCTCTGACCTAACTAGGTCTAGACAACCATCCAAAAATGAAGGCTGAGCCCTTAATTTGCAAGAGGAGCCCACATCATGAAAGCAAATTATCTTCTTTCCAGATTCCTGACACTTTGCCTTCCCATTAAATTTCTGCCACCCATTTCTCTAACACCTACCCAGTAAACAAGTCAGGCTTTCAATGAAACAGAACCAATCTTCTTCTAAGCATGTTTCTCAATCAATCTCTCTCTCCACTGGACTCCTTTCCCCTGCATCTCTAAGTAAGCTAAAATACTAAAAGGGTATATGTATGAACTGATTTCAAGTTCCTGATAATCCAGGCGAAGTTTAGAGTTTAAAGTGTCCATGCACAAAATAATGGCCCTAATTGTTTCTTTATTCTTTTTTTTTTTTAATTGATTTATTTATTTTGAGACAGAGAGAGAGCACAGGTGCACATGAGGGGAGGGGGATGGGCAGAGAGAAAGAGGGCAAGAATCCCAAGCAGACTTCCAGAGAGCAGGGCTTGATCTCACCACCCTGAGACCATGACCTGAGCTCATATCAAGTCAAAGTCTAGTCACCCTGGTGGCCCATATATATTTTTATGTTCTAACAACAGCAATAGCATATGTACGAATATGCATCAGAAACATTTAGAAAATGTATTTGTTAACAATTAGGTGACTATTTTACAAATATTATTATTCCTACAGTGTTTTAATTCTTCTAAAAATATTTACTAATGTTGCCCTTTTAACTCTGTTAACATTTCAGTGATAGTTTTACCTGAATCAAGAGGTTAATAAAATAAAATAAATTATATTTGCATGAAATATTTTATTTCCTTTATCTGTAGATGCTAGATAAAAGGGCATGTGTATGATTTGTGGAGAATATTCTTATTCACTACTTTATTCTTATTAGCCTCTACTAATTATTTTAAGATCTCATATTTGGGTCCTTTTTTAATTATTACATCAAGAGAATATCTTTGTTTTCAAAGCCCATGACTCTGCTTGATCTGATAAGCTCCATTTGGTCATGGGAGATCCACTTTCCTGACTCCAACATTGTTAATCATTTCATTACCAATAATGCTTTTACTGTTACTTTAAAATATGTATGCATGCATGCATGCATAAATAAATATGTATATGTATATACACACATATATACATATATACATACACACACACATTTACAAACCCATATACTGAGAAAAGGAGAAAAGTGTCTGTAAACCTGGCAGTTAACCTCTTTAACTCTCAATTTCTAAGCACATGAAACAGGAATAAACATAACTCATATAATTTAGGGATTGAATAAGATTGTCCATATAAAGCACTCAAGTTAGTGCCTATTATTTGGTCAGGATTCACTTGATGTTATCATTGTTGTCATTAGTATGCCAATCTCAACCTTAAATTTCTCTTTGTTTTCTCGTTAAGTAAACTCAAATATAGAGTGTATGCAATTTTTTTTTAAATTGGCTAACTGCCAATATCATGTAACTAGATTTGAACAACAGCAACAAAAATAATCTGAGGTTTTATTCCTGGGCATTGTTTCAGTAGGATTGTGTTGGGTCCCAAAATTTATGGTTTTTTTTTTTTTAATATTTAATTTATTTTTTATTTTTTTTTTATTTCCAGCATAACAGTATTCATTATTTTTGCACCACACCCCGTGCTCCATGTATTTAAAAACACGATCTTTGGTTTATTTTGAAGTTGCTGGGCCTTTGGAGATGCTCCACTGTGTGAAGCTATCTTTGCTTATGATTGTTTATTTGGATTTTCTTGTTCAAGGCTGTAAGCTTATTTACTTAAAAAATATACTGTTTAATTTATCAATATTGATAGAAGGCCAAGGTCTGGCTTTCATTGATCAATATGTATGATAATTATATGTGTATGACAAGTGTTAAGTTTTCTATATCATTCTATTAAATGATTGTTTTAAGTAAGATAAAGTTGAATTTGTATTACTTTATGCTATTAAGAGATTATTTTTAAGAAGAAAAATCAATTAATTTTGATTGACTATAATAACTGAATTATTTGGTTTTATACTTTTATGTTTCTGGTTTTAACATTACCTTCCATCCAATGCAACTTCAGTTTGTAGTTCTGCTTCTTCTTTAAGTTTTTTGTTTTGGAAATATTTATATTATAATTTGCATTTAAATTCCTGTTAATTTGGGAATGACATTTATTCTTCACATATAATAGGGAAAACTAGCATGATTTTAAGTATCTTTCCACAACACTTTTGCTATTTACCAGATGAAAACATCCTCCCTTTTTGCTCAAGAATTATATATCCTGAAGAATAAAGAATTGATATTTATCAAAGCTATCTTACTTGATTATTTTTATATTTATTTTGTAAAATATTAGGTATATACATTGGAGCCATATTAACAAGTATGTGTTTCCCAGCACATCATCTGGCTGTGCAAACAGAATTTCCTGTAATTAATATAAATTTTTATTTTAATCTCACACCTAGACAGAAACATACAATTAAAAATAAAATAGGAAGTTACCAAAGACCATAGGAAAAAATATATGTGAAATATAATTCCTATATATTAGAATAATATATATAATTTTGTATGTTTATATTTTATTTGCCTTCTTGGATTATTTCTCATATTTCTGCCTCTTAAGAGCTCAAACTTTTCATTTTGTGATCTATATTGTACTAAGTCATTTCTACCTTATAATATGAAGGTTGAGCACATAGTTCAGGCTGAACCAGTCCATAAATTCCTTCTTCTAGGTAAAGCTAGAAGTGGTCATAAAAAATATTATTTTCTTAATAACCATACATATGAATGCTACAGTCCTGAAAAATAAAGAGCCAAGTTTAGTAGAATACCAACCAAAGAAGGCAGTATAAACAAAAGAATAAAAATCTGACCTTGGTGACAGTTTGTAGCTACTTGAACAAGTTCTGCCGAAGATGAGAAATTTGACAAGGACTTTCAGTAATGAAGGCACATAATATCAATTCATCATAATGTCAGTCTTTAAAGTAAAACAATCAATTATTTTACCCATAAAATGGTTTATTTAGAAATAGCAGAGTAATTGTAATTTGGGACAAGCAAACTATAGCAAAAGCCATAGACAAGTCCAGAGAATATAGGAAAGAAATACTCTTACAGAAGAAAAGAAGAAGGTGGAAGGGGCTGTTATAGAAAAAAGCCCTTTGGAGTGAATTGGCACTTCAAAATGTATTAGCTTTTTATTGGCTGTTGGCCAGATCTCTCATCAGCTAGGCTGTTGGTATTTGACAAAATACAACATTCTTTCATGATGAAAATCCTCAACACATTGGGTAGAGAAGGAATATACCTCAACATAATAAAGCCATATACAACAAATATACAAGTAACATCATATTCAAGAATGAAAAACAGAAAGATTTTTCTCTAAGATGAGGAACAAAACAAAGGCAACCATTCTTACCACTCTTATCCAACATAGTGCTGGAAGTCCTAACCAGAGCATTTGTCAAGACAAATTGGTTATCCAAATGAGAAAGGAAGAAGTAAAATTGTCATTATTTGCAGATGATATCATCTTATATTTGGAAAATCCTAACGAGTAAACAAAAAAGTAGGAACTGATCAATGATATCAGTAAATTTTTAGGATAAAAAATCAACATATAGATCAGTTGCATTTCTGTACACTAACAATGAAACATCTAAAAAGAAATAAAGAAAACTGTTCCCCTTGTAATAACATCAAAAACAAAATACTTCAGGATAAATTTAACCAAGGAAGTGCAAGACTTGGGCAAAAGAAAACTATAATACTTTGATGAAAGCAATTGAAGAAAACACAAATAGAAAGACATTCCGTATTTATGGATTGAAGGAATTATATCTTAAAATGTCATACCACCCAAAGATACAATGCAATCCTTGTCAAAATTCCAGTGTTTTCACAGAAATGGACAAACAAAAATCCTAAAATTTATGTGAAACTATAAAGTCCTCAAATAGCTCTAGCAGTCCTGAGGAAGAGAAACAAAACCAGAGACATCACAGTTCCTGATTTTAAACTATACTGCAAAGCTATAGTAGTTAAAAGAGTATGATACTGACATAAAAATAGACATATAGTTGAAAGGAACAGAATAGAAAGCCCAGACATAACACCCACATATATGTTGAACTAATATTTGACATGGGAACCAAAAACACTCAATGGTAAGAGTATAGTCTCTCCTACAAATGATGCTGAGAAAGTTGGTAAACATGTGCAGAGAAAGGAAATCAGACCCTTATCCTATACCACTCACAAACATTAACTTGAAATGGGTCAAAGATTTACACAAAAACTTGATACTGTAAAATTCCTGGAAATAAAACATATGCAGAAGTTCCTTGACATTGGAATGGGCAATTTCTTTTTTATATGACAGTAAAAGCTCAGGCGACAAAAGGAAAAAAATACAAGTGGGACTATATCAAACTAAGAATTTTCTACACAGCAAAGAAACTGTTGACAAAATGAAAAAAGCTGCAGAATGGAGAAAATATTTGCAAACCATATATCTGATAAGGGGTTGATATCCAAAATATATAAAGAACTTGTGCACCTTAATATAAAAAAGACAAACAATATGGTTTAAAAATGGACTAAAGAATTAAATAGACATTTTTCTTAAGTAGATGATCAGATGGGCAAAAGGTACAAGAAAGGATGCTTGGCACCACTAATCATCAAAGAAATGCAAATGCAAGCCAAAATGAGATACCATGTCTTACCTGTTAGAATGGTTATTATCAGAAAGACAAGAAATAAGTGTCAGTGAGGATGTGGAGATAAGGGAAGAAGGTTTTTCTTATCAAAAGTTGAGAAGGCTTTGGATGAGTTGCATTTGGAGATCTCAGTATCTGTCATGATGACATACCAAACTATAGCAAATATATTTAGGAAGAGAAATATTTCAGCTATATCTGTTTCCAGATAATAAGAGCAGTGATAAAATGCCATTCCTAATCCAGAGTATATAAAGTTTATTAGTTTTGTTTCAATCTAGAATAATATTCAATGAGTTAATATTCCAGGGAAATAAAAATGAGAATTTCTAAATAGTGAAGTATAAGTCCTACTCCAACGAGTGATATTTAGATTCCAGAAATTGTCCTAACTCCTACCTGGAAATACTTAGAGGAGGATGTAGCTCTTCACACAGTTGTTTAATGCAAAATATTTCAGTATCTGAGGCCAAGGAAACTGCAATATCTTAGAATCTAGGGTAAAAATATATAATAAAATCTGCTTATCTGGTCATATATTTGTGGGATGGGAGACAACTGGGCAAATAGGGTCATCCATGAGCAATTTCCCTGAAACTTGAACTATGAACTAACTTTTATTTAATGTATGAATGCCTACCAGGTACAGCCTTTTTGAGTGAGGCATTGGACATTGCTTAACTAGGCTAAATGTATAATTGATCCTATAAAAAAAGTACACTTATAAGTGTAGAAGGGGTGCTAATCAGATGGAAAATAGAAGAACTGGTATAAGACAGGACTGTTACCAGCAAGTTTGAAAGTTGTGTCACCCAAATGATAAGATACCACAATTTTTCTTTCACTATGTATGTTTTTTAACTGAGACTGCCAGCTCACTGAAAAGGATACACTTTTTTCCAAAGCATTTTATAGCTCCTTAGTTACAAGCTCAGAGAATATGAATTCAATAAATATTTGCTGAATGAATTGATGAAAAAGGAATGAATATTTTTACTTTGTCTCTAAACCTTCCTTTCTTCAAAATTACTATACAAAAATATATAAAGGAAATGAGAAGCTCTACAAAGAACCTAGAACACCATAATTATAGCTCAAAATAAATTAGAGGAAAAATAGAAAATGCTTTGTAATTTACACCTACGATAACTGTGAATGTTAACAGATTAGGTATTCCATTTTAATTCACATAAATAAAAAATGATTTAAATTATTAATAATGCTAAGATGAACTAAAAAAGAAAGAATACTGATTTTTAGCTAACTATACATTTTGACATAAAAAGTAGTAAAATTTCTAATTTCAATCTTCATATTATTAAAAATGAAACTTTAAACTAATGTCATAATAGTTATTAATTCTTTTGGAATTAATTATGCAATTAATCATGGTAATATGACTCTCATTAGTACCACATTTATTTTAATTTTGCATATACTATCACATTTGTTAAATTACCTTAAATATTTAATTAATTGATGTGATTATATAACTTTTGCCCTTTATATAAGGCAAAGTAAAAAGGGATTATTTGTAGGTCTTTAGTTGCAACTAAATGAAGATTCTAAGGAAAATCATAGAATATGAGAAATAATGAATCTAAATAAGACACAGATCAATTATAATGAAAAGTGAACATTCATTTTTATAATGCTTCTGAAAGAAATAATTTGTTATTAATATAGTAATGTTTTTTAAAAATATTTTTTTAGAATAAGGATAAGATAATATTGTATAGGATAATATTGTTCTTTACAGATAAGAATATAACAAAAATAACATCTGCTTGCATATAATTTAATAGAATATATATAGGGGAAACAGGGAAAGCTTGGCTTGATAATTCCATTGTTTCATTTAAGTAATATACATGTGTTGTGTGACTAAAATAAATATAGGGAAGAACATAAGGAAGAAAGAGGTTAAATTAGAATGAGCAATCATGACAGATCAGTTTTGAAGTAGAAATAAGAAGAATAAATTAGAGATGAAAAGTGCATAATGATGAATGTAAGGAAAAATCATTGGGGACAATGGAACAAGTTTGAGGTATCTAAGAAAAGAGTAAAACTTAAAAATCCATTTGTGATTTCTGAATTATTGTTACAGAGATTTTTTAAAATTATTTTTATTAACATATAATGTATTATTTGCCCCAGGATACAGGTCTGTGAATTATCAGGCTTACACATTTCACAGCACTCACCATAGCCCATACCCTCCCCAGTGTTCATAACCCAAGCACCCTGTCCATTTCCCCCACCCCACAGCAACCCTCACTTTGTTTTGTGAGATTAAGAGTCTCTTATGGTTTGTCTCCCTCCTGATCCCATCTTATTTCATTTTTTTCCTTCCCTACCCCCAAAATCCCTCAACTTACCTCTCAAATTCCTCATATCAGAGAGATCATATGATAATTGTCTTTCTCTGATTGACTTATTTCACTCAGCATGATACTCTCTAGTTCCACCCATGTTTTTGCAAATGGCAAGATATCATTTATTTTGATGGCTACATAGTATTCCAGTATGAGTGTGTGTGCGTGTGTGTGTGTGTGTGTGTGTACACACACCACATCTTCTTTATCCATTCATCTGTTGATGGACGTCTAGATTCTGTCCATAGTTTGGCTACTGTGAACACTGTTGCTATAAACATTCAGATGTGCACGCCCCTTTGGATCACTACAGTTGTATCATTAGGGTAAATACCTAGTAGTGCAATTCCTGGGTCATTGGGTAGCTCTATTTTCAACTTTTTGAGGAATCTCCATGCTATTTTCCAGAGTGGCTGCTCCAGCTTGCATTCCCACCATCAGTGTAGGAGGGTTCCCCTTTCTATGCATCCTTGCCAACATCTGTCATTTCCTGACTTGTTAATTATAGCCATTCTGACTGGTGTGAGGTGGTATCTCATTGTGGTTTTTTTTTTTTTTAAGATTATTTATTTATTTATTTGACAGACAGAGATCACAAGTAGGAGAGATGCAGGCAGAGAGAGAGGAGGAAGCAGGCTCCCCGCTAAAGCAGAGAGCCCTATGCGGGGCTGGATCCCAGGACCCCGGGATCATGACCTGAGCTGAAGGCAGAGGCTTTAACCCACTGAGCCACCCAGGTGCCCTTCTCATTATGGTTTTGATTTGTATTTCCGAACTTTTTCATGTTTTTGTTGGCCATTTGGATGTCCTTTTTGCAGAAATGTCTGTTCATTTTCTTCTCCTCATTTCTTGATTGGATTATTTGTTCTTTGGGTGTTGAGATTGATAAGTTCTTAATAGATTTTGGATACTAGCCCTTTATCTGATATATCATATGTAAATATCTTCTCCCATTCTGTCAGTTGTCTTTTGGTTTTGTTAACTGTTTCCTTTGCTGTGCAAAAGCTTTTGATCTTAATGAAATCCCAATAGTTGATTTTTCCTTGCTTTTCTTGCCATTGGCAATGTTTCTAGGAAGAAGTTGCTGCGGCTGAGGTCAAAGAGATTGCTGCCTGATTTCTCCTCAAGGATTTGGATGGATTCCAGTCCCATACTGAAGTCTTTCATCCATTCTGAGTCTATTTTTGTATTTGGTGTAAGAAAATGGTCTGGTTTCATTTTTCTGCATGTGGCTGTCCAATTTTCCCAACACCATTTGTTGAAGAGACTGTTTGTTTTTGTTTTTGTTTTTTGTTTTTCCTTTTTTCATTGGATATTCTTTCCTGGTTTGTCAAAGATCGGTTGACCGTAGCATTGAGGGTCCATTTCTGGGCTCTCTATGCCATTGATCTGTGTTCCATTGATCTATGTGTCTGTTTTTGTGCCAGTACCATACTGTCTTGATAGTGACAGCTTTGTAATAGAGCTTGAAGTCTGTAATTATGATGCCGCCAACGTTGGCTTTCTTTTTCAATATTCCTCTGGCTATATGAGGTCTTTTCTGATTCCATATAAATTTTAGAATTATTGGTTCCATTTCTTTGGAAAAAATGGATGGGATTTTGATAGGGATTGCATTAAATGTGTAGATTGCTTTAGGTAGCATTGACATTTTCACAATATTTGTTCTTCCAATCCACGAGCATGGAACATTTTTCCATTTCTTTGTGTCTTCCTCAATTTCATTCATGAATACTTTATAGTACTCTGAGTACAGGTTCTTTTCCTCTTTGGTTAGGTTTATTCCTAATGGTTTCGGGTGCAACTGTAAATGGGATTGATTTCTTAATTTCTCTTTCTTTTGTATTGCTGTTCGTATATAGAAATGCAGCTGATTTCTGTGCGTGCATTGATTTTATATCCTGACACTTTATTAAAGTCTTTTATGAGTTCTAGCAGTTTTGGAGTGGAGTCTTTTGGGTTTTCCACACAAAGTATCATATTATATGCAAAGAGTGAAAGTTTGCCTTCTTCTTTGCTGATTTGGATGTCTTTTATTTCTTTTTGTTGTCTGATTGCTGAGGCTAGGTTTTCTAGTGCTATGTTGAATAGCAGTGGTGATAGTGGACATCCCTGCCATGTTCCTGACCTTAGCAGAAAAGCTCTCAGTTTTTCCCCAGTGAGAATAATATTCACTGTGGGTTTTTCATAGATGGCTTTGATGGTAGTGATGTATGTACCCTCTATCCTTACACTTTGAGAAGTTTTGATCAAGAAAGAATGCTGTACTTTGTCAAATGCCTTTTCAGCATTTATTGAGAGTATCATATGGTTCTTGTTCCTTCTCTTATTAATGTATGGTATCACATTGATTGATTTATGGTTGTTGAACCATCCTTGCAGCACAGGAATAAATCCCACTTGGTTGTGGTGAATAATCCTTTTAATGTACTGTTGGATCCTATTGGCTAGTATTTGGTGAGAATTTTTGCATCTGTGTTCATCAAGGGTATTGTTCTGTAATTTTTCTTTTTGATGTGGTCTTTGTCTGGTTTGGGGATCAAGGTGATGCTGGCCTCATAAAATGAAGTTGGGAAGTTTTCCTTCCATTTCTATTTTCTGGAACAGTTTCAGGAGAATAGGTATTAATTCTTCTTTAATGTTTGGTAGAATTCCCCTGGGAAGCCATCTGGCCCTGGGCTCTTATTTGTTGGGAGATTTTTGATGACTGCTTCAATCTCCTTACTGGTTATGAGTCTGTTCAGGTTTTCTATTTCTTCCTGGATCAGTTTTGGTAGTTTAGACATCTCTAGGAATGCATCCACTTCTTCCAGATTGTCAAATTTGCTGATGTATAGTTGCTCATAATATGTTCTTATAATTGTATTTCTTTGGTGTTGGTTGTGATCTTCCTCCTTCATTCATGATTTTATTAATTTTGGTCCTTTACTTTTTTGATAAGTCTGGCCAGGGGTTTATCAATCTTATTAATACTTTCAGAGAACCAGCTCCTAGTTTCATTGATTTATTCTATTGTTTGTTTGTTTTGCTTTCTATTTCATTGATTTCTGCTCTGATCTTTATGAATTCTCTTGTCCTGCTGGGTTTAGGCTGTTTTTGCTATTCTTTCTCCAGCTCCTTTAGGCATAGGGTTAGGTTGTGTACTTGAGTTCTTTCTTGTTTCTTGAGAAAGGCTTGTATCACTATATACTTTCCCCTCATGACCACCTTTGCTGTGTCTCAAAGATTTTAAAACAGTTGTGTTTTCATTTTCAGTTGTTCCCATGATTTTTTTTCAATTGTTCTTTCATTTCCTGGTTGACCCATTCATTCTTTAGTAGGATGCCCTTTAGCCTCCATGTATGTGAGTTCTTTCCAAATTTCCTTTCATGATTGAGTTCTAGCTTCAGAGCACTGCAGTATGAAAATATGTTGGGAATGATCCCAAACTTTTGGTACTGGTTGTGACTTGACTCGTGACCCAGGATGTGATCTTTCTGGAGAATGTTCCATGTGCACTTGAGAAGAATGTGTATTCTGTTGCTTTGGGATGGAGTGTTCTGAATATATCTGTGATGTCCATCTGGCCCAGTGTGTCATTTAAAACCTTTATTTCCTTGTTAATCTTGCTTAGATGATCTGTCCATTTCAGTGAGGGAGTTGTTAACATCCCCTATTATTACTGTATTATTGTCAATATGTTTCTTTGATTTTGTTATTAATTGGTTTAAAAAATTGGCTGCTTCCATGTTAGGGGCATAGATATTTAAAATTGTTAGATCTTCTTGTTGGACAGACCCTTTAAGTATGATATAGTGTCCTTACTCATCTCTTATTATAGATTTGGCTCAAAACCTAATTTATCTGATATAAGGATTGTACCTGAAGCTTTCTTTTGTTGTTCATTAGCATGGTAAATTGTTTTTCACTCCCTCACTTTAAATCTGGAGGTGTCTTTGGGTCTAAAATGAGTTTCTTATAGACAGCATTGGATGGGTCTCATTTTTTTTTTTAATTTAAATTCGCTCGTTAGCCTATGACTTTTGATTGGGGTAGTAGCCCATTTAGATTCAGGGTAACTACTGAAAGATATGAATTTCATGCCATTGTATTTCTGTAAGGTGTCTGTTACTGTATATTGTCTCTTTCCTTTCTGGTCTATTACTTCTAGGCTTTCTCTTTGCTTAGAGGACCCTTTTCAACATTTCCTATAAGGGTGGTATGGTGTTTGTAAATTACTTTTTTGTTTGTTCTGGAAGCTTTTTTGCCTCTCCTCCTATTTTCAATGACATCCTAGCTGGATATAGTATTCTCGGTTGCATATTTTTCTCGTTAGTGCTCTGAATATATCATGACAGTCATTTCTGGCTTGCCAGGTCTCCATGGATAAGTCTGCTGTCAATTTAATATTTCTACCATTTTATGTTACAGACCTCTTGTCCCAAATGCTTTCAGGATTTTCTCTTTATCACTAAGACTTGTAAGTATTACTATTAAATGATGGGGACCTATTTTTATTGATTTTGAGGGGGATTCTCTGTGCCTCCTGGATTTTGATGCTTGTTTCCTTTGCCATATAGGGAAATTCTCTATTATAATTTGCTCCAATATACTGTCTGCCCCTCTCTCTCTTTCTTCTTGTTCTGGGATCCCAATTATTCTAATATTGTTTCATCTTATAGTATGACTTATTTCTGGAATTCCCCCCTCGTGATCCAGTAGTTGTTTGTCTTTTTTTTTGCTCAGCTTCTTTATTCGCCATCATTTGGTCCTCTATATCACTAATTCTCTCTTCTGTTTTATTTATCCTAGCATTGGGTCTCCATTTTTGATTGCACCTCATTAATAGCTTTTTTTACTTAAACTTCATTAGATTTTAGTTCTTTTATTTCTCCAGAAAGGATTATCTAAAATCTTCCATGTTTTTTTTCAAGCCCAGCTAGCACCTTAATTGTCATTCTGAACTCTAGTTCTGACATAATACCAATGTCTGTATTGATTAGTACCTAGCTGTTGGTACTGCCTCTTGGGTTTTTTTGTCTGTTTGTTTGTTTGTTTTATTTTGTTGTTGTTGTTGTTGTTTTTGTTGTTTGTGTTGTGTTTTTTTTGCCTTTTCATTTTTATCCAGATAAGAATATATGAATGAGAGGGTAAAATACT
The DNA here is from genome assembly GCF_009829155.1 of Mustela erminea. Lineage (NCBI taxonomy): Eukaryota > Metazoa > Chordata > Mammalia > Carnivora > Mustelidae > Mustela > Mustela erminea. The sequence continues at coordinate 49,313,649 of NC_045628.1, read as the reverse complement.
AAAAGGGTGGCAAGGACCCCATAAAAACATATGCTAACCAAATCAGAAAATACCCAAAGAGGGGGGTAAATTAAAAAAACTATATATATATATATATATATATATATATATATATATTAGACTGGTGAATAGAACAGAGCCACCCAATTGATTTTGGGTGTATTCCAGTCTCTTAGAAGAAATTGCCTCCCAAAATTTTAAAGAAAAAAAAAACATATATATACAAAACTAAGGGTAAACAGGATGAAGGAATGAAATAGAGTGTAAAGATGAAAATTTAAAAAAAATCTAAAAAATAAATTGATAAGATAAGTAGGTTCAAAAAAGAAAAAAGAAAGTGAAGAGAGAATATAGCTGGAACTACATTTAGGGTTTACTTTGATCTATTAGAAGATATTACATCCCAAAATTTTAAAGGAAAAAAAATCTATATGTATACAAAAAAACAAAATAATAAGGTTAAGTACTATGAAGGGATAAAATATGACTATAACAATAAAAATTTCAAAAGATTTTTTTAAAAAGTTACTGATAAGATAAAATACTTAAAAAGTGTTAAAAGAAGAAGGAGGAAAAGTTAAAAAAAATATAATAAGAAAATAATAAATTAAAAAAAAATTAACTTTGCAAGACTAAAGGATCATGGGGGAAAAAATAACTTGAATTCTATGTGTTGATTTCCCCTAGCTCTGGAGTTCTGCAGTTCTCGTTGATTAGTGAACTTGCTCTTGGCTGAATATTCATGCTGATCTTCTGGGGGAGGGGCCTTTTGCAGTGATTCTCACATGTCTTTGCCTGAGGCAGAATTTCACGACCTTTGCCAGGGGCCAGGCTAAGTAATCTGCTCGGGTTTGCTCTCTGGAGCTTCTGTTCCCTGAATGCTTTCCATAGAGCTCTGGAGGACAGGAATGAAAATGGCAGTCTCCCAATCTCCCGCCCAGAGATAGCTGAGAGCTTGGGGCGCCATTCATTCCTCAGTGCAGTCTCAGAGGAAAGCAGTCAATCTCCCTGTCTCCTCAGTCTTCAGTTGCGCTCTGTGCTCACTGGGCCTGTGACCGAGTGTTTCTATCTCTGATGCACAGCCCCATTTGGAGTCTCCAAACCCACCAGATTATTGCCATGTGCTCCCATGCCATTCCTCCCAGAGAAGGAAGGTGAGTGTCTCTGGATCTGCTGCTTGTTGGCTCCCTGACTGAAGAGCAGTGGCCTGACTATGCCTTGGATCATGGTTTAAGGTAACCCTGAGCTGAGAGCCCCCACCTTGGCTCTGTCCCTGTAGCTGGCTCTGCCACACTTTAACACATCTGGTCTTTCTGTGACCTCACAAGTCCTGAGACCACACTGTCTCCACAAGAGCTCCACCTCTGCTTAGCCTCTGGAGCAAGGTCCTTCAGTGGAGCAGACTTCTAAAAGTTCTGTTTTTGTGCTATGCTGATCCACTGCTTGCCGGGAGCCAGCCCCTCCCCCTGCAGTCTATCTTCCCCTTGCTTCGGATTCACTGCTCCACACGTCCTACCTTCCAGAAAGTGGCCAATTTTTTGTTCCTAGAATTGCTGCTCTTCTTTTCTTCTATCTCTTGTTCAGTTTGTAGGTGTTCAGAATGGTTTGTTAACTATCTAGCTGAACTCCTGGGACCTAATACTATTTCAGTTTCCTTCTCCTCTGCCATCTTGCTTCCTCTCCCTGTTTAAAGAGTTTTAATTAAAATTGTTTAGCATCAGAGTTAGAAAAATGGATCATTTTTTATGTCTTTTCCAGTGGGGAACAAGTTGCTATTCATTTTCAGTTCAGTTTTAATTGAAAAGGAGAGGTAGCAATAAGAGGTGAGAGAATATTTTCATCCTAGAAAATAGATTAGAGAGAAGACTGGATTAGGAAAATATCCCTATATTTAAAGAGTACAGGCTTTTGAAGATTTAGAAAAGATAGTGTCAAGTAATACTAATTCAGACAAAACTAACTATAGTCTTGTTGCATTGCATTGCTTCTCAGGCTTTTGGCTAAGATCAAGTGTATAATCCTGTTGAGTGATGGCATTATGTATGTCATATTTGTTTTATAAAATGTATTTGACTTAGTACAATCAATTAATTCATTATGCCCATTTGAGAAAGGAGTCATTTGGGCTGAATAATCTGTGATGGGAATATTCATAGGAGTAGAATGGTCAAAGATTAATTTATTTTAATCTGAAGTCTGTCTCTGGAGATGAGCCACAGTCCTGACCTGTTTGACTGATTTATCAACTTCTTGGACAAGGGCATAAATAGCTTACTTCTGCAGTGTGAAGGATATGAGAAAGAGAATGTGTGACGACCTTTGAGGCAAAAATACAATGTAAACTATGGGGACGGTTGTGGATGGTGTTTTTTGTTTATATACTTTAAAAGATAACAAGAAATTTAATATACTTTAAGTTTCAATATGTATTAGCTGTGGGTAAAAAATTACACCCCAAAAAGTACTGCATGAAGAGAGTCATTGATTTCAGGAGATAAACCCAAGACCATGAGAGAATCCATATGATATCTATATTATAATATTTGTATGTTACAGTTTAATGAGGACCTGATGAAGTACAAGATACAGAGAATAGCTTTTGATAGAGATCTAGAGACTACAGCATAGGGATGACTGGAAGAAATGAGTATATGTAACTTTACAAAATAAACTTAAAATGTAAAATAATAGTTACATTCCAACAGTTCAAATATAAAGGAGGCTTATATTCATTGTATGTATTCTGATTGTAATAAGAAGTAGTCATTGAAAATTAGTGAGACACATTCCAAACATAGTATAAGAAACAACTAGGATTACTTCTGAATAGCATGAACTTCCTTATGACATGAAAAAGTTACTCCTTGTGGAAGCTTTCACACAAAGTTTTGATGTTTACTTGCCAAAGATTCATAGGGCAGATTCTTTGTTGGTTGTCTTCTTTCTTTATAATTTATCTTTGCCTAATTAGACAGCAGTAGGTGAAAATTATGAAATAGTATGTGACTTCTTAAGATTTTTAGGAGTGAGAATTCTATAGATGAAACATTTTGAAGGAAGAAGGAAGCTATGACCTCTTCTCAGACCCATGCCATGGGCTTCTCACTTCTTAACTCCACGTTTCTCTGCCAATACAGTGGCCTGACTCACATTAGGAATTTCCCTGCCCATCCATGTTCAGCTTGTATGGAGAGGCAAATACCTGAGATTCTTTTCATATTTTTTTCTCAAATTACTAAGTAACCTCTGTTCCCAGTCTAAGAAACATGGTTAAGAGAGTTATTACATGTACCTAATTTATTTAGGTTTATCAATTTAACTTGGTTCTTTGGAAATACATTCTAGGATAATATTCTAATTGATTAAAAAGTAGGACTATTTCCAAAGATTTCACATTATTTTTATATAGATGCATTTTTCAAATATTCCTTTCTCTCTCTTTTAAGTGGGCTCCACACCCAATGTGCAGCCCAACACAGGGCTTGAACTCATGACCATGACATTGAGACTTGAGCTGAGAGCAAAAGTTGGATGCTTAACTGACTGAACCACTCAAGTGCCCCATTTTCTCTTTTTTTTTAATTGAGGTATACTTGACATATAACATTATATTAGTTTCAGGTATACAACATAATGATTACATATTTGTAGACAACAGAAAATGATCAAGTGGTGATTATTTTTAGTGTGTCTTTTGACGTGAGAAATAGGTAATATAATATACCATTCTGCCTATGATAAAAATAAGAATAGTGATTTTTTTATAGTAATACCCAAATAAGTATTTTGTCCCTGGTTGCATGTTGTCAGAGTTTTGTTGTATATTTTAATTATGGATATGCAAGTAAGTGCTCTACTTTTAGGAAAGCAATTTTTATTAAATCAGTCATTAGGGAAAGGTCACATATCTACAGTTACTTTATTTATTTGTGTATTTATATGTTTATTTAATTATCAAATATTTATTATGTCTTCTATATGCCAAAAATAGTTTCAAATGCTCTAAAATTTTTGATGTATAAATGTAGAATTTTTTTCTTTAGTATTATCATCTGAAAAGAAGATACCACAGATGCATTAGTCTATAAAATATAACAAATTCCTCCCTCTGCCACTTCTCCTCTCCCTTGCTTTTTGGCCCATTGATTGACTAAAATATCTACACCAATGTTTGATGGACGTATGCATGCAAATGTGAGTGGAACTTGCTGAGTTGAACAATTCCAGGTTTACAAATTCCTGACCTGTGAAGAAATTTATAAACTCTTTGAACAAGATTGTTTCAAAGAGTTCTGTATGACTATATACTTTCTTTAGGATTTATGTTGCCAGCAGTGACTACTTTGGTATAATGTACCATTTGAATGATTATATTGAGCAACTACTAAGGTTTTGGGTTTTAAGCATCAATGTGAATGATACAGTGTTTACATTTTTTAAAATACTTGTATTCAGGGACAGTTTTATTTCTGAGATGCATCTGTGTGTTAATCAGAGTGCTCCAGAGAAACAGAACTGATAGAACATACAGACATATGGAAAAAGATTTTTTATGAGGGATTGGATTGCATGATTATGGAGACTGAGAATCCCATGATCTGTCATCTGTGCCAAGGTAGAGGCACAGGAAAGCCAATGGTGTGCTTCCAGTACAAAGGCCTGAGAACCAGGAGAAACAGTGATGAGACTATTGTAAGCAAAAGTATTTTTATTCACAGAATAATGACACAGTGTATTTTGATATCCTCATTTTTTTTTTAAACTTACTTAGACTTAAAGCAGAAACAAAAGTACATGTGCATTTAAATTATTCCCATTTCTATTATAGCTTTAAAGAATCTGATTCCAGAAAGATTTTACTTGTGATAGAGGAAGTTGAAAGGGGGAAATCATAGCTCTAGCTGTCTGTGGTGCAGAGGTATAAAGTCATCAATCAGAAGACTGATATCTTAGAAACTCATACAAAGTCAGCAAGCCTTGGGGCACTTAGGTGGTTCAGTCAGTTAAACATCTGACTCTTGATTTTGGCTCAGGTCATGATCTCAGTGTTGTGGGATTGAGCCCTGTGTCAGGATCCTGTTTGGGATTCTCTCCGCTTCTCCACCTCTCAGTCCCTCTTCTCTTAAAATAAAATAAAATAAAATAAAATAAAATAAAATAACTGGCATGATACTACTTTGTTATCTATCCTCATATTCAAGTTTAATACATGAATTTACATAATGGTATATGATTTCATAGATCTAATTTAAAATGAACATATACACTTTAAAAAATACTTAACCCTAAATTACATTGTATTTTTGATTTAGGATTTGATAAATATAAATCTGAGAACATTGCATTTATTACCTTAAGCAGTATTGCTTATTTTCCTGCCAGTTGGCAAACTCATTGTACTGGAGAACGAAGTTGCAAGTGAGATTCATTATCTTGTATTCATTATGAGAGAACAATTGTTATTGTGTTTGGTAAAAGGGATGCAGACTTAGCACAGATTACCCATTTGTATTCAACAGGACCATTTGCTGAAATCACTGCTTCTCTGTTCACTGTTGCTTTTATTGAGACCATCAGGATTTACTTTTTCTAAAGTGCCACTGTTGTGTCTATAAAGTTGATTTGGTTATATGTAGTTGTTCTGCCAGTGCATGCTGAAGAAAATTTAATGCCTAACCAGAAACCTTTTCTTTGTATAGTTTAGGTTTATTACCAAGCCTGTTTGTATACAAGTGGTGGGTATTTTGGGATGATTGTGTTGATTCTGGAATGGTAGAATTGTTGCTCTTGGAAAACAGTCTTCAAGTAGGGTTTATATTCAGACATTTTTCATAATGTTTTAGATATTTAGTCAATTATTATGCATTTTAAATATTAGAACTTTTCATATTAATAGGAATATGCAGGCTATTGGGATTGTAGAAAACCAGGTGCAGACATTCATGCTGATGTTTAGGAAGGGTGCTCGGAATATTCTAATAAAACCTTTAGGACTGTTAGGAAAGTTAAATAGTATATACTAAAACTGAAAGCCATTATTAAAAGTACTGGAAAAGTAAGTAAATTAAGAATTTTAGATGTGCATGCTTCTTCAATTTCCCTTAGAGTTACCATTATCCTCCCAGAAAGCCAATGAGAAATATCAATTATTCTGTACTCCCGTCTCCTCTTCTCCCTTTCTCCACCATGTTCAATACATTGCCAGCCCTTTGTGTCTTAATGTAAAATATTCATCAAGTATCTTCTTTCATTTTGTTCTGAACATCACTGTTCTAAGACATAGTCTTTAACATGGCAATTACATCTTCCCCAACAGTTTTCCTTTCTTCCAAACATGTCCTCAGTCCATTCTTCATTGTGACATAATAGTTTGTTTTAGAATAAGAAATTATCATGACACTATCCAGTTGGGGAAAAAAAAATGCCTGTCTTTAGTGATTTCAAAATAAAATACAAAGTTCTTAGTATAACCTGCAGCATTATAACTGATATAACTAAAGACTTCTTCCCAGCCTGCCTCTCATCCCATCCCTTGAGAAACTTATACTCCGGTCACATCTTGCTCTTCTCTTATGATTATTTCAGGCTGAAATAGCCTTTGTCTAGGCTACAGCTGTGAATCTTACTCAACTCAGTGACATGCAGATCAAATACTCCACCTCTCAGATCTTTAGAGTAGCTGTCAACTTCCCCTTCCATTACTAAATTGATACTATTTTTATTCTGTCATATATGTATAGTTATTTGGTTATTTTAAAACAGTGGCCATCTCACTGATTTGCCCAATACTTCTATGATAGTAGAAAAACATTTAAATTTTGTTGAGTGACTATTTGACAATAATAATACTTCATATAAAATAATTTTAGTAACAACTGATATTTGTGTAATGGTGAGTACTTCATAGAAGATATTCTACTCACTTTATATGTTAGTTCATTCAGTCATTACAACCACAGTAGGATTTACTACTGTCCATGTTTTTCAGGAGTAAAAAACTGGAAACAAAGTTTCTGCATGAAACAAAGATCTGCATGTCACTGAGTTGAGTAAGATTTAAAGCTGTACCCTAGATAAAGGCTATTCCACGTTGAAATAATCATAAGAGAAGAGGAAGATGTAACTTCGCTGAAGTCTCAAAGTGCCAGAAAGATATTTGAACCTTGACAGTTACACTCTAGAACCATAGTGTTAATTACTGTGTTTACTCCTCAATAGGTAATTTTTTAAAAATTCTTATTTTTCTAGAAACATCCATCAATTTGTTTTTAAAACTGGGGCTAACATTTTATTTTATAGTTTGTATTTTTTAAATGAAGTATGAGCTTATTTTAAGTTGACCAGACTTATTGAAGAACATTTTCTATTCTTGCTGTAAATGCTGTTTAGAATACAAATTCTTGAGTCTGTCTACAATTATCAACAGTTTTATAATGCTACATTGGATTTTCTGTTTTTGAATTCCTGATGCTCCAGTATTTTTTAACTACTTTAGCTGGTTAAGATCTAAAGAAGTGAACTATACTGCCATTTGCTTTGGGATGGATCTTATAGCAATCAAACACTTATGAGTTTCAGAACAGAATTGCTAACATTTAAATAAAGGGAATCACCCATATGTTAGGAGCTCAACAGAACTGGAATAGAGAGCTGAGCTGCCAGGTGCAGAGGAGCTGATTAAAGCAACAAGCTAAAATTAAAAGAGATAAACTTTTAATCATGAGGGTGATGGTATAAGCGAGTTTAAAACCTGAGAAAGCACTGAGTCTCCCTTGTTTAATTTTTCTGCCCAGAATGGAAAACAGTGAAAGGTAAGGTGAGCCATCTCAGATGTGGCAGTCATTTCATGGTTAAAGGGAGTCTTGAAGAAAAAGGTCAGTCATTTTATGAAATCTAAGTCAGGGGGAGGAGAGTAGAGAGGTTAAGAGTTTAAAAGTACTGGTTATTGAGTGAGAGTAGAAAGGCACCTTCAAGTTTTCCTCTTCGTCTGTGCACAAGAAGTACTTAAAGAAAGGTACTTTGAAAAGACCTCTGCACAAGACCTCAGGATGAGAGAAAGAGAGAGAGAGAGAGACCTAGGAAATGATGGCACCAGAGCTAGGAGTGAGGGAAAGAACATGACTGGCCAGGAGTCCCTGAGTCCTGCCTGACTCTAACTCCCTTCAGAGACTGAAGTGCAGTGGCTGTTCATTGAGTCTGGTGTGGGGAGGACAGCCCTTAAGGTCTGCAAGGCAAAGTCTTTCTAACTGTCTGTGTTTGGGCTTGAAAATCACATACGGGTTTTTAGACAGGAGCTGGGTTCCTCACTGAAATAATGACAGTAATAATAGCATAAACTTATGACTGACTCATAATAAGTCAGGTGTTGCCCAAGGCACTTTATTTATATTAAGTCCTTTAGTCCTTTTTTACAGCTCTACAAGTGTATTAGTATCAGTTCACTATTACTAATGAGGAAACTGAGAAACCGAAGAAATGCAACTTGCTCAAGGTCACACGGCCAGCAAATGGAGGCATTTCAAAGATCATATTTGAAGCGTTTATATAAAGTTTTCTCTAATAGTAACCACTCAACAGAGTTTCTTGAATAAAGAGAAACCTGAATGAAGGGAAGAAATTTTACAAATAAACCAGTGAGTCATCAGTGCATTATATTTCTCTAGTCCAATTGTACTATGTAGACATAGATATACAAGAGCAAGACAAGTATATCAAAAAGTATATGTTAAATTTGGAAATATGAATTCACAGTTTTATATTTTGTATAAGTTTCTTCTGGTAGAGTGGTTGCTGATATAATCTTCTAAATAACACCTGAACAGTTTCCTTGGTGAAACGGTTTTTGTCATATTGAGGATTCTCCTTGGTATTTAGGTAGAGGTGAAGATCCCTTGAATGTGGCAGTTTTGAATACACTATGTCAAAGAAGACCAGAAGTCTGGTTGAGCTGAATGGCAGGCATCAAAAACAATGATAGCAAAGAGTTTTGCTCAGAATAACTGATACTGTAAGAGTATAGCACATGTATTTGTCAGTTGTTATGTAAAACAAAGTATAAACCAAAGAGTGATATTAAAAGGAAGTACTAATATTACCAGTTTGAAAGCCAGGCAGACTAGGACAGCAACATAGCAAACAAAGGAACACATAAGAAAAAGTCTCCTTAAACTTGTGAATCATAATCTAAAAAGATAATAGCACAAATCTAGAGCTTTAAGTGTCAGAGGCATAGCATCTAGCTAGCAGGTATGGGGATGACCAGAAAGAATGGCCTTGATAGTAACTATATCAGGGTCCTCAAAGATAGGAAAGAGCTCTGTATATATTTCTTATGCAGGAGAAAAACTAGTGGAGGACTGTAATAATTTTCTCATAACATAGTGAAATTACTTATGGCATCATATAAGGTGATATTCCTTTCCTCACAAATAATAACACTGGGTTTCTTTACCAGGGTTAATGTGTGTTTCTGTGTGAACTAGATTTTTACTACCTTAAGATAATTATAATCTGCATTTCCCAGGTGAGAAAGTCAAATCAGAAAAATAATTAATAATTACGTGTGTGTGTGTGTAAAATGTAATGGTTGATACGTGGGTGGTTGATAGTAAAATCAAACTCAAGATTCTAAACACTATAGGTCAGTATTGTACTGTGTTGGGGTTTAAGAGAAGAAAGTAATATTTAGTAACTATCTCTTATGGACCAGTCATTATGACAGTTGCTTGGTATATGTGAAATCATTTAATTATCCCGCAAATCAATAAAATCTAAAAAAACATATTACTTAAGACTAGGTGTTCTCTTTGTCCCTGTGTTTCAAAATTAAAAATTAACTTGGCTGCCTGCTTCAATAAATATGTGCTTGTGAAAGATAAGACTGCAAAAAAATAAAAAAAAAATAAGTACCAAGATTAACCTCTTTCTCTTAAAGATGCTTGCCTTGCTACAAGTACCAATATAAAATTATTGTCATAAATTGTGACCAACTTCATCTAGTCCCCTTCCTTGTAAGGACCTTGTAAAGTCCTTCTTAAAAGTACCAACTCCAGGTTCTAAAATTCTTTAAAAAGATCATCCTCTAATTTCCCACATAGAGATGCTTCTAAATTTCTGTCAAAATGGAACTCACCACACTGAAATAGGTCCAATAAATTATTTTGCTCATTCAACAGATTTTAAGGATGGTGTTTGAGGAATCTAGTATCACGTCCATTACATAATTTTATTTATTTTAGTTTATTCTAATGGGAGAAATTATGTTTCAAAACACTTTTTAAATTACTTGCTTAAGGTCACAAATATTTCAAGTTGAGAAACCTGCATAAAATCATGGTCTTTTATTTTCCAATGGCCTTCATCTTTGCATAACTTGAAATTGGCTTTGAAACCAGTTTCATATTTGCTTATTCCTGGAACAAGTTGCACTGTTTTTCCATTAGATATAAGCTTGGGTAATATACATTTTTAAATGGCCTTTGGATAGGTTGAACTATTAAGCTGATTATTCAGATGTGATATTTGAACAAGTTACCTGAACAAAAAAATATTCAAAATAAAGATAGGTATATTAAAAAAGAATAATGATTTCAATGCTTGGTATCTATAGAAGATAATTTCTGGCTTTATTTTGTGTCGGGTAACATTCTATTTTAAAAACATATTTTATATTCTGAAAATTAGTGTCATTTTTGATATTAACTGACCTCAGTTTTAAGTTGAGAACTCAGAATAACCTTTTAACTGAAGCTTAGAGCATTCATACCGAGACTCTGAATAACTTCAATTTGTCTTTGAACACAACCTTTGCAGAATGAACACAAAAATGCTCCTAGGCTCCCTTCCTATCCCTTTATCATGGATGAATGACTTAAAGATCACATCATCACAAGCTTCAGAAGAAGCCTTTAACTTTTAACCACTAAAAATCTGCTCAGATTTATATGAAGTCTGCAGAATTACCAAGGATTTTAGGGAAAAATACATTATTTAAAAATTAATTTTGCCAAAAAGGTAAATGAGAGATGGAGCACATTCAAATGGGCCACATAGAATTCTTATCCTTATATCCATGAAACTGTAAACTGATTTTCTTTCATTTTCAGATTTTAGTAAACTCAAATGACTATTTGCTCTAATAGAATTACTATCATTAAATATATTAATGGCAAATTATATAGAACTGACCAATAATGTATTCAGCATTCTTTTTCTATAACTATTGCAATTTCGCTGAGAGAAATTTACTGTGATTTTATATACATATCCATTATAATCTTCATAAATATAGTAATTCTGGTATTTTTGTTTGTGAGTCTATTTTGTTATTGTTTACTCATACAGTTAAGAGCTTTGCTCTTAAACTGGCTGTGAAAGAGTAATTGTTTAGATTTTATTTATTGAATGAACTACATAGAAAATAAAATATAAAATTTATTTATATCAGCTGAATAAAATATTTGAGAAACAGTGATTAAGTGTAAGCCCTTTGCCTTTTATTTTCCTTTAAGAATCAAGAAAATTTGTCATTTTGCTAGATTTTCATGAAACTCATAATTTAATATGGAACTTTCAATTGAGGGTCAGAATGTAAATATAAGTACTATTTTCCTCAGTATTATTAATGTTTTAACATATTTTCCAGTTGAATTGAAACATCAGAGTAAATCAAATCAAAACAAACATACAATGATCAACTTTAATGTTTTGCAAAAAAAATAAGAGATAAATGCAGGAGGAAAAATAGAAGAGATAAAAATATGCAAGGGATGTTATGATTGTTGAATTCTAAGGAAAATGATAGAGTAGATCCAAATGTTAAAGGAAAAAACTTCAATAAATATTGTGAATCTTGTTTGTTAATGTGGATTATAGGTCTGATTTCCTTCTTTCTGAATGTAATTTGCCTAAAAGAATAAAACATTTTTAGATGTCTGGTACAGCACTGTGCTATTATTCATATCAATTTAAATTTTTTTTTATTCTATAAATCTGTTACTTAGATATGCTGAATGTTTTTATTGTGATTAAGATAACTGATTCATTGGAAATAGTAGTTTCACAACATCATGCAGTAGCTGAAAGTTTAAAAAAGAAAACATTTAAAATTTTCTTGGTTTCTATCATAAAGTATAATAAGTACTGAGAAATCTGAATATGCATCTCCAAGAAAAATTATCAGAAAATCCCCCACTTTCTACAGAATGATAAGGAATTAATAAATACTTGCATAATTTTTTGATAAGATAAATGAGTACCAAAAAACTTTAGTCATCTGAAACTGCCAAAATCTGAATATTTTAATTTTCAAATGACTTATTGTTGTCTTCCTTAAGCCAACTTGAAATCTATATTAACATTCATCCTCATGTTAAAGACTGACACATGCACAAAGTTGCTATTTTTTTTTATTGTTTTTTAAGTTTGACAAATTTATTTATTGAGACAAGAACATGTGTTTGTTATATCATTAATGTGCTTTCTTTTCAAAGGTCTTATAACCATTAATACCCATGCTTAATGAATGAAAAAACTTTTTTTTACCTGTGTTAAAGTAATGTTGACTCACTTTTTAAAAAATATAAATTGTTTTACTGTCACTGTTAAAGTACTGTTGTAGAAAAAAATATGTATGTCTTTATATGTGCATGTGTGTATACATGTATAAATGCACATGTATTTGTATGTATGTACATATAAATATGAATGAATATATGACTGAATGGTATATTTACACATTGACTTATGCACCAGCTAGAATAACACCTGCATTTCAAATTATTTCTTCCAATGTTAAGTAAAAATAATTTCATATTATAAATATTGTTCTATCCTTCAAGAATATTCAATATCTTATTTGGAAAATTTAATTGTTAAGGTGATTTGTTTATTCAACTTTATAAATGAAACCAATAATATCCCATTGAAATGCATGTATCTTTTGTATCTTTTACCTTATGATATTCTTTCAAGATGTTTATTTTTTATTAAAATATTTAGAAAGTGCATAAAAAGTACATAGCTGAAATATATTTTTGTCATCTTGAAGACAGTTAACAGATTAGTAAAATATGATGAATTTTTGCTTTCCATTACTTTTACTATTCAAATTTTAGTAAAGGTTGCAAATACCTACCTGATATATGCAATTGAAAGTGTATATGCATATGTCATATATCATGTATGTGCATATATACACCACACTTATTTGTGTATGTTACAAAAAAGGGAACTGTCTACTTTTTAGTATCTATTGAATATATTTTGAATGACCATCTCATAATTTTAAAATAACATATTTTATAGGGTAGAAATAATAAGATAGCATCTCTAAGTCATTTTATTCAGTTGATATTTGAATAAGCATTTATTTTTTTTTAATGTTTATTTTTTAATTAATTTAAAAAAAATTTATAAACATATAATGTATTTTTGTCCCCAGGGGTACAGGTCAGTGAATCACCAGGTTTACACACTTCACAGCACTCACCATAGCACATACTCTTCCCAATGTCCATAACCCCACCCTCCTCTACCAGCCCCCCTCCCCACAGCAACCCTCAGTCTGTTTTGTGAGAGTAAGGGTCCCTTATGGTTTCTCTGCCTCCCGAACCCATCTTGTTTCATTTATTCTTTTCCTGCCCCCCAAACCCGCATGTTGCATCTCCACTTCCTCATGTAAGGGAGATCATATGATAGTTGTCTTTCTCCAATTGACTTATTTCGTTAAGCATAATACCCTCTAGTTCCATCCATGTCATTGCAAATGGCAAGAGTTCATTTCTTTTGATGGCTGCATAGTATTCCGTTGTGTATATATACCACCTCTTCTTTATCCATTCATCTGTTGATGGACATCTAGGTTCTTTCCATAGTTTGGCTATTGTGGACATTGCTGCTATAAACAATCAGGTGCACATGCCCCTTCAGATCACTACATTTGTATCTTTAGGGTAAATACCCAGTAGTGCAATTGCTGGGTCATAGGATATCTCTATTTTCAACTTTTTGAGGAAACTCCATGCTGTTTTCCAAGGTGGTTGCACCAGCTTACATTCCCACCAACAGTGTAGGAGGGTTCCCCTTTCTCCACATCCTCGCCAGCTTCTGTCATTTCCTGACTTGTTAATTTTAGCCATTCTGACTGGTATGAGGTGGTATCTCATTGTGGTTTTGATTTGTATTTCCCTGATGCCAAGTGATGTGGAGCACTTTTTCATGTGTCTGTTGGCCATCTGGTTGTCTTCTTTGCAGAAATTTCTGTTCATGTCCTCTGCCCATTTCTTGATTGGATTATTTGTTCTTTGAGTGTTGAGTTTGCTAAGCTCTTTGTAGATTTTGGATACTAGCCCTTTATCTGATATGTCATTTGCAAATATCTTCTCCCATTCTGTCAGTTGTCTTTTGGTTTTGTTAACTGTTTCCTTTGCTGTGCAAAAGCTTTTGATCTTGATGAAATCCCAATATTTCATTTTTGCCCTTGCTTCCCTTGCTTTTGGCAATGTTCCCAGGAAGAAGTTGCTGTGGCTGAGGTCAAAGAGGTTGCTGCCTGTGTTCTCCTCAAGGATTTTGATGGATTCCTTTATCACATTGAGGTCCTTCATTGATTTTGAGTCTATTTTTGTGTGTGGTATAAGGAAATGGTCCAGTTTCATTTTTCTGCATGTGGTTGTCCAATTTTCCCAACACCGTTTGTTGAAAAGACTTTTTTCCATTGGACATTCTTTCCTGCTTTGTTGAAGATTAGTTGACCATAGAGTTGAGGGTCTATGTCTGGGCTCTCTATTCTGTTCCATTGATCTATGTGTCTGTTTTTGTGACAGTACCATCCTGTCTTGATGGTGACAGCTTTGTAATAGAGCTCAAAGTCTGGAATTGTGATGCTGCCAACTTTGGCTTTCTTTTTCAAAATTCCTTTGGCGATTCGAGGTCTTTTCTGGTTCCATATAAATTTTAGGATTATTTGTCCCATTTCTTTGAAAAAAATGGATGGTACTTTGATAGGAATTGCATTAAATGTGTAGATTACTTTAGGTACCATAGATATTTTCACAATATTTATTCTTCCAATCCAGGAGCATGGAACATTTTTCCATTTCCTCGTGTCTTCCTCAATTTCTTTCATGAGTACTTTATAGTTTTCGGTGTACAGATTCTTTGCGTCTTTGGTTAGGTTTATTCCTAGGTATCTTATGGTTTTGGTTGCAACTGTAAATGGGATTGACTTTCTTCTGTCTTGTTGTTGGTGTAGAGAAATGCAACTGACTTTTGTGCATTGATTTTATATCCTGACATTTTACTGAATTCCTGTACAAGTTCTAGCAGTTTTGGAATGGAGTCTTCTGGGTTTTCCACATATAGTATTATATCATCTGCAAAAAGTGATAGTTTGACTTCTTTGCTGATTTGGATGTCTTTAATTTCTTTTTGTTGTCTGATTGCTGAGGCTAGGACTTCTAGTACTATGTTGAATAGCAATGGTGATAATGGACATACCTGCTGTGTTCCTGACCTTAACGGAAAGACTTTCAGTTTTTCTCCATTGAGAATGATATTTGTGGTGGGTTTTACATAGATGGCTTTGATGATATTGAGGCATGTGCTCTCTATCCCTACACTTTGAAGAGTTTTGATCAGAAAGGGATGCTGTAATTTGCCAAATGCTTTTTTCAGCATCTATTGAGAGTATCATATGGTTCTTGTTCTTTCTTTCTTTTATTAATGTGTTGTATCATATTGGTTGATTTGTGGATGTTGAACCAACCTTGCAGCCCTGGAATAAATCCCACTTGGTCATGGTGAATAATCTTTTTTTTTTTTTTTTTAATTTTTTATTTTTTTATAAACATATATTTTTATCCCCAGGGGTACAGGTCTGTGAATCACCAGGTTTACACACTTCACAGCACTCACCAAAGCACATACCCTCCCCAATGTCCATGGTGAATAATCTTTTTAACGTATTGTTGGATCCTATTGGCTAGTATTTTGGTGAGAATTTTTGCATCTGTGTTCATCAAGGGTATTGGTCTGTAATTCTCTTTTTTGATGGGATCCTTGTCTGGTTTTGGGATCAAGGTGATGCTGGCCTCATAAAATGAGTTTGGAAGTTTTCCTTCCATTTCTATTTTTGGGAACAGTTTCATGAGAATAGGTATTAATTCTTCTTTAAATGTTTGGTAGAATTCCCCTGGGAAGCTGTCTGGCCCTTGGCTTTTGTTTGTTTGGAGATTTTTGATGACTCTTTCAATCTCCTTAATGGTTATGGGTCTGTTCAGGTTTTCTATTTCTTCTTGGTTCAGTTGTGGTAGTTTATATGTCTCCAGGAATGCATCCATTTCTTCCAGATTGTTAAAATTTGTTGCCATAGAGTTGTTCATAATATGTTCTTATAATTGTTTGTATTTATTTGGTGTTGTTTGTGATCTCTTGTCTTTCATTCATGATTTTATTTGGGTCTTTTCTCTTTTCTTTTTGATAAGTCTGGCCAGGGGCTTATCAATCTTACTAATTCTTTCAAAGAACCAGCTCCTAGTTCTATTGATTTGTTTTGTTGGTTTTTTTGGTTTCTATTTCATTGATTTCTGCTCTGATCTTTATGATTTTTCTTCTTCTGCTGGGTTTAAGCTTTCTTTGTTGTTCTTTCTCTAGCTCCTTTAGGTGTAGGGTTAGGTTGTATATTTGAGACCTTTCTTGTTTCTTGAGAAAGTCCTGTACTGCTATATATTTTCCTCTCAGGACTGCCTTTGTTGTGCCCCACAGATTTTGAACCATTGTGTTTTCATTATCATTTGTTTCCATGAATTTTTTTTAATTCTTCCTTAATTTCTTGGTTGACCCATTCATTCTTTAGAAGGATGCTGTTTAGTCTCCATGTATTTGGGTTCTTTCTAAATCTCCTCTTGTGATTGAGTTCTAGCTTCAGAGCATTGTGGTCTGAAAATATGCAGGGAATGATCCCAATCTTTTGATACCGGTTGACGGTTGACACCTGATTTGTGACCCAGGATGTGATCTATTCTGGAGAATGTTCTATGTGCACTAGAGAAGAATGTGTATTCTGTTGCTTTCGGATGAAATGTTCTGAATATATCTGTGATGTCCATCTGGTCCAGTGTGTCATTTAAGGCCTTTATTTCCTTGTTGATCTTTTAGTTGGATGATCTGTCCATTTCAGTGAGGGGAGTGTTAAATTCCCCTACTATTATTGTATTATTGTTGGTGTGTTTCTTTGATTTTGTTATTAATTGGTTTATATAGTTGGCTGCTCCCACATTGGGGGCATAGATATTTAAAATTGTTAGATCTTCTTGTTGTACAGACCCTTTGATTATGATATAGTGTCCTTCCTCATCTCTTGTTATAGTCTTTGGCTTACAGTCTAATTGATCTGATATAAGGGTTGCCACCCCAGCCTTCTTCAGATGTCCATTAGCATGGTCGCTTTGGATTCACTTCTCTGCTGGTCCTACATTTCAGAAAGCGGTCCATTTTCTATTTCTAGAATTGTTGCTGTTCTTCTCTTCAGTCTCCTGTTGGATTTGTAGGTGTTTGCAATGGATTGATAAGTTATCTAGCTGATCTCCTGCTACCTGATGTAGTCTCAGCCTGCTACTTCTCCGCCATCTTGACTCCTGCCTTGAATAAGCATTTAAATGAGAAAAAAAAAGTACTTTGTAATTTTAAAGCTGCCTTTAATAAATGTCAGTTAAAAAGAATGATGAAAATTGTAACAAACATGAATAATATAAAATGATAAAAACAATATAAAATATTAAACTATATGGAATACAGACAAGGTCGTGCTCTGTGCTAAATTCACCATCTTTTTGTTGATAAATAAAACTTGGTGTTTTTAGTTCCTTTATTTTTTTGCACTAGCTTTCATTATATTTACACAATTGGGATATTATATGCATACTATTTTTTAGTTAATAATATTTCTTCTGTTTTATTTTCCACTTTTGAAGTTTTTAAAGAAACTTTCAATAGATGACATAGTGCCTAATTCCTTAGGTTACTTTTAAGATATCATTGGATAAGAAAATCCACAGTGATTACAATACTTGGGATGTTTTCAGCTTTCAGTAAATATTTATTATTGATTAATTTTAAGTAAAAGACACATGTTAAACTTTGCTGACTAAATATCTCTTATTTATTTTTATTTATTTCTATATTTTATTCTATTTTTTGTTTCAAATTTTTATTTAAATTCTAGTTATTTAACATACAGAGTAGAAACCCCTGGGAAGCTCAGTTGGTTTAAGTGTCTGCCTTTGGCTCAGGTCCTGATCCCAGGGTCTTGGGATAGAGCCCCATGTCAGTCCCCCATTCAGTGGAGAGTCTTCCTCTCTCTCTGCTCATGCTCTCTGGATTGCTCTCTCTCATTGCTTTCTCAAATAAATGAATAAAATCTTTAAGGAAATACATATGGTGTAATATTGGTTTCAGAGTAGAGTTTAGTGATTTATCACTTATCTATATAACACCCAGTGCTCAACACAAGTTCCCTCCTTAGTATGTACCATCCATTGAGCCCATAACTGTCTATCTTCCCTCCATCAACTCTCAGTTTGTTCTCTGTAGTTGAGAGTCTCTTACGTTTTTCTTCCCTCTTTTTTTTCCTTGCCTCTATGATCATATGTTTTGATTCTTAAATTCCACATATGATTGAAATCATATAGTATTTGTTTTCCTCTGACTGACTTGTTTTACTTAGCATAATACACTCTAGTTCCAACCACATCATTGCAAATGGCAAGATTTCATTCTTTTTAATGGCTGAGTAGTATTGTGTATCTTCTTTATCCATTCATCAGTTGATGGACATTTGGGCTCTTTGGCCATTGTTGATAATGCTGCTGTAAACATCAGGATGCATGTACCCCTTCAAATCAGTATTTTTGTATCTTTTTTTAAGAAAAGATTTTATTTATTTGAGAGAGACTGAGCACAAGTGGTGGTGGGAGAAGGCAGAGGGAGAAGCTGATACCAAACTGAGCAAAAAAATAAAGTATATTCACATCAAAAAATTTATTCAGTGGATACTTAAAAAGAGACATTTTCCTTTTTATTTTAACATACACAAATCTGTGTGTAAGTATATGCATATACAGGATATATAAGATATGCATACACACATTTAATTCCATATATCATGTGGGTATTTGCAACTTTTCTCCCATTCAGTAAGTAGTCATTTAGTTTAGTTGATTGTTCCTTTTCTGTGCAGAAGCTTTGTCTTGATGAAGTCCCAGTAGTTAATGTTTGCTTTTGTTTCCCTTGTCTCTGGAAATGTGTCTAGTAAGAAGTTACTAAGGCCATGTCAAAGAGGTTGCTACTTATATTCTCCTTTAGGATTTTGATGGTTTCTTGTCTCACATTTAGTTCTTTCACCCATTTTGAATTTATTTTTGTGTGTAAAAAAGTGGTCAAGTTTCATTCTTCTGAATGTTGTTGAAGAGTTTCTTAACACCATTGCTGAAGAGACTGTCTTTTTTCCATTGGTTATTCTTTCCTGCTTTGTCAAAGATTAGTTGACTATACAGTTGTGGGTCCATTTCTCCATTTTCTATTCTGTGTTATAGATCTATGTGTCTGTTTTTGTGCCAGTACCATAATATCTTGTTGACTAACAGCTTGTAGTTTAGCTTGAAGTCTAGAAACATGATGCCTCCAGCTTGCTTTCCTCTTTCAGGATTGCTTTGACTATTCAGGGTCCATTGTGTCTCCCTATAAATTTTAGAATTCTTTGTTCTAGCTCTGTGAATAATACTGGTGGTATTTTGATATGGATTACATTTAATGTGTAGATTGATTTTGGTAGTATAGACATTTTAACAATATTTGGTCTTCCAATCCAAGGGCTGGAATGTTTTTCCAATTCTTTTTGTCATCTTGAGTTTTTTTCATAAATATTTTATAGTTTTCAAAGTACCTATCTTTTGCCTCTTTGGTTAGTTTTATTCCTAAGTATCTTACGGTTTTTGGTGCAATTGTAAATGAGATTGATTTCTTAATTTCTCTTTCTTCTGCTTCATTATTAGTGTACAGAAATGCAACAGATTTCCCTACATTGATTTTATATCCTGTGGCTTTGCTGAATTCATGTATCAGTTCTAGCAATTTTTTGGTGGAGTCTTTCCACTTTTCTACACAGAATATCATATTGTGTGTTAATAGTGAAAATTTGACTTCTTCCTGGTTCAGATGCCTTTTATTTCTTTTTGTTGTCTTATTGCTGAGGCTAGAACTTTCAGTACTATGTTAAATAACAATTGTGAGAGTGGATATCCCTTTTTTTTTCTGACCATAGAGGGAAAGTTGTCAGTTTTTCCCACACTAAAAATGATACTAGCTGTGGATCTTTTATATGCAGTCTTTATGATGTTGAGGATTGTCCTCTGTATCCCTACTTTGTTACGGGCTTTTTTTTTTTTTTTTTAGATTTTATTTATTTATTTGACAGACAGAGATCACAAGTAGGCAGAGAGCCTGATGCGGGACTATCCCAGGACCCTGGAATCCTGACCTGAGCAGAAAGCAGAGGCTTTAACCTACTGAGCCACCCAGGCACCACCTATTGGGAGATTTTTGATACTGATTCAGTTTCTTTGGTGATTATGGGTCCATTCAAATTTTCTATTTCTTCCTGTTTCAGTTTTGGTAGTTTATATATTTTCAGGAATTCATCCATTTCTTTCATATTACCCATTTCTTTGGCATATGATTTTTCATGGTATTCTCTTATAATTGTGTTTTTGTAGTGTTGGTTGTGATCTCTCCTCTTTCATTCATGATTTTATTTATTTGGGTCCTCTCTCTTCTCTTTTTGATAAATTCAGCTAGGGGTTTACCAATTTTATTAATTCTTTCAAAGAATAATAAATGCTTAGTTTCATTGATCTATCCTATTTTTTTCTGTATCACTTATTTCTGCTCTAATATTTATTAGTTCCCTTCTTCTGCTGGGTTTAGGCTTCATTTGCCCTCCCTTTTCTAGCTCCCTTATGTATTTGAGACTTTTCTTGCTTCTTAAGGTAGGCCCATCTTGCACTATATTCCTACCTTATGACTGCCTTTGCTATTGTTTCTGGACAATTGTGCTTTCATTTTCATTTGCTTCCCTGTAGTTTCTAATTTCTTTAATTTCCTAACTAACCCATTTATTCTTTTGTAGGATGTTCTTTAACCTTTATGTTTTTGTGTTCTTTCCAAATTTTGTCCTGTGGTTGACTTCAAGTTTTATAGCATTGTGGTTTGAAGATACACATAGTCTGATCTCAACTTTTGGTACTTGTTGAGGCCTGGTTTGTAACCCAGTATGTGACCTTTTCCAAGTGCATTCAAAAAGAACGTATATTGTGCTACTTTAGGATGAAATGTTCAGAATATACCTGTTAAGTACATATGGTCCAGTGTTATCATTCAAAGCCACCCTTTCTTTGTTAATTTTCTACTTAGATAATCTCTCTATTGCTATGAGTGGGGTGTTAACGTCTCCAACTATTATTGTATTATTAATGAATGTCATTATGTTTGCTATTAATTGATTTCTATATTTGGGTCTTCCTAAGTTTGGGGCATAAATATTTATAATTGTTAGACCTTCTTGTTGGATAGACCCCTTTATTATGGTATAGTGCCTGTCTTCATCTCTTGTTAGAGTCTTTGGTTTAAAATCTTTGATATAAGAATAGATTTCTTTTGATATTCATTAGTATTATAGATGGTTCTCCATTCCCTCACTTTCAATCTGGAGGTGACATAGGTCTAAAATAGTCTCTTTAAGCAACATATTGATATGTCTTGTTTTTATCTATTCTGCTAATTTGTGTCTTTTGATTGGGGCATTTAGTCATTTACATTCAGAGTAATTATTGAAAGAGATGAATTTAGTGCCATTATACTGCCTGTAAAGTCTTTGTTTCTGGAGATTTTCTCTGTTTCTTTCTAGTCTTTGTTGCTTCTCATCTTTCTTTCCCACTCAAAGGGTCCCCTTTAATATTTCTTGCAGTGCTGACTTAGTGGTCAAACCTCCTTCAGTTTTTGTTTGGGAAATTCTTTACCTCTCCTTTTATTTTGAATGACAGCTTTGCTGGATAAAGTATTCTTGGCTACATATTTTACCCATTCAGCACACTGAATATATCATGCCATTTACTTTGGGCCTGCCAAGTTTTTGTGAAGATATCTGCTTAACCTGATTTGTCTTCCCTCATATGTTAGGGATTTCTTGTCTCTTGCTCCTTTCAGGATTATTTCCTTATCTCTGTACTTTGCAAATTTACTATGACATATCTTGGTTTTGACTGGCTTTTGTTGATTTTGATGACAGTTCTCTGTGCCTCCTGCATTTGGGTGTCTGTTTCTTTTCCCACATTAGGGAGGTTTTCAGCTATAATTTCTCAAATAAATGTTCTGCTCCTTTTCTGCTCTATTCATTGTCTTCTTTAATTTTTCTTAAATTTTATTTATTTGACTGAGAGAGACAGAGAGAGAAGGAACATAAGCAGGGGGAGTGGGAGAGGGAGAAGCAGGTTTCCTACTGGGCAGTGAGGCTGATGCAGGGCTTGATCCCAGGTCCCTGGGCTCATAACCTGAGCCAACAGCAGCCACTTAATGACTGAGGCACCCAGGTACCCCTCTTCTTTTCCTTCTGATACAAATGTTATTAGGCTTTATGGAGTCGCTGAGTTCTCTAAGTCTACATTCATGATCCAATAATTTTCTTTTCCTATTCTTTTTAGCTTCATTATTTTCCATCACTTTATCTTCTATGTCACTCATTCATTTCTCTACTTCTGTCCTTGTAGTCTGTCGCAAATGGCATGACAAATCGACCAGGAACGTGAGTGTAAGAGGATGAAGAAAAGAACTTGAGAAGCAAAGAGAAGGGGGCAGGAGGAGCACTGAGGAAGATGTCTAACAGTGCTAAGTTTATTCAAAGCATTAAGGCCATATATATATAGTGATAATAGGAGAAGCAATACACCTGTGTCTAGTTAAACAACCATGAATTCTCATAATAAGTTTCACATTTAACTATAAACAGACCTCGTGACTCCAAATGGCTGATGCCAGTACAATTGTTCTGTATTGATACAGCAAACCTGAAAGTAATTTATGGGCTGTACTAGGGCAGCAAGGACCAGCAATGAACTTATGACCCCAAATGAATTGTTCTCATTTGTTTAGCAAGCGTGTGGGAAGTCACATAGGCAAGCGCACAACACATAACACAGACCCTTTATCAGTGCTACTCAACATTTCCCATCCTAAACCTTTTGTTAGGTTATTCAGACTTTAAAGGAGGCACAATTCAGGGCCTAGTTTGATCCTCATCTCAAGTCTTATTGCAGCCTCCCACAGTAGTCATTACATTCAGTCAGTTTTGCATCTCAGTTATAACATTTTTTTATTTTGGCCTGCATAGTTTCTAGGTCTTTTGTCTCAGCAGTTAGGGTCTCTTTGGTTTCTTCAATGCTTTTCTCAAGCCCAGCTCAATCCTTATGATTGTTGTTTTAGATTCTAGTTCAGACATATTGCTTATATCTATTTTAACTTCCTGGTCATGACCTCTTCTTGTCCTTTCTTTTGGGGTGAATTCTTTCATCTTGACACTTCGTCTAGGTCTTTGTCTTTTGTGTATCAGGAAAGCCTATGCCTGGTCCTATTTCCACTAGAGCTAAACCTTTGCAGCACTCTATGATCAATGGACCTTATAGTTGGGGGTGGGGGGTGTTGTGCTGGTCTTCTATGGGAAGGCCCTTCTGCTGCTCTGATTCTCAATCACATATGCCCTACTAAAAAATCCACCTATGGAGTGCAAGGACCAGAACTTGGTGTAAGTGGTTTGAGCCTCTAATGTGCACACTGTGTTGTTTACCAAAGTCTATCCATGCTGACGGGAGGCGTGAAAAATCGTGATGGCCTGCTTTCTTCCTGGACAGGGGAGTTTGTGCCTGCTGTTGTTCAGGAAGCTCATAGAAGAGCTTGTGTCCCAGCCTCTGTCAAATCCCTGTCTTCAGCCTGCATCCATGCTGTCTGCCCACCCAGGAATGGTATAGTGCTCTTGTGTTTTATCCCAGGCATGCATCTGGGTTCCACAACTCCAAATTTTAAGAAGATGTTACAGTGCAGACCCATGCTGATCCTCTGGGGAGTGTCCCACAGCTCTGTGGCCCATACAAGTTTGTACCAGAAAAACAACTGTTTGAATGTGCAGGGACTTTGAGTTTATTGTAAAGCACTAGAAAAAACTGGCTTCCAGGTTAGCTGCCCTCAACAGGCATCTCTGCTCATCTGCTAATTAATGGGACAGCTGAATGGTGTCCACTGGCTCTTTTGTCTCCTGAGAGGCAGTGCTACCTCTCCTAAATGCACTGTAAGAAGGGGAAATGTCTCTCCTATTAAGACCCAGAGCACACTGTCCACTCCTTCTCCATGGGAGCACTGCTATGCTCACCAGGCTTGACCCTGGCAATGGTGCAGACTTCTAAAACTACAGACTTTTATCTCCTCTGCTTGTAAAAATCTGCAATAATCAGCCTCTCCTTTTTTCCCAGCTGATGGCTTTGGGAAAGTGTGTTTCTTGTGCAGTCCCCTGCATACAGCTTTATAGTCCTCTCTCTCTCTCACTTTCTCTTTCTCTCTTCTGTCTCCATGACCAGGGCTTCCTGTCCTATTTTATCCCTTAAATCACATCACCACACCTCCTACTTTCCACAGTGTGGCCTCTTTTCTCCCTCTTAGTTGTGCAATTTGATCTCTCCGTCCTCAGATCAATTTCCTGGGTGTTCAGAATGATTTGGTAATTACCTAGCTGTGTTCAAAGGACAAAGCAAGCATAAGGTCCTCCTGCTACTCTGCCATCTTAACTCCTTCTCTTGATTCAATATCCTGTAAACCAACTGTCATATATTCTAAATCCTCCTGTAACTATGAATATTTTGTCTTTATGAATTAAAACAAATTTGAATGAAATGGGAACTAATTGGTATCTTAAATGTTTATCATCTGAGTTGTGTAGATAATATACTGCAGTGTATATATATGTGTGAATACACACAAATATACATATGTATTTACAAATGTTATATGTGTATATATACATACATATATTAAGTCATATATATAGAATATTAGGAGTCCATCTGGGGTTTGCTTCTTTGTAAGTAATTAGAATTTTATGTCTATAAAGTAGAGTTTATAGAGTTTTAAAGTTTCTATTTTAAAATGTAAAATGTATTTATATTTTATAATATATATAATATGATATATATTATATATAATACAATAAATTGGGATTCAGAGTCTTAAAAATATATATATATATATAATTGCTAATAACATTTATATTTATATTCAAAATCATTGAGGATTTTTTGGCATCAGCTTCTTGTTAAAAATTGCCTCTGCATGGAAAATTTGGTGTTCAGACTAGGGATTTTTACAGAATAAGGTTGTTGATGATGACCTCTCTGCCACTGCCAATGATGATGACCATGATGATGACTAGCTTTATCTTTTTTTTTTGCTTCAGTGTGTTTTCCAGAAATGGCAATTATCACTAACTTGGAACTTTGTCTTTTGATAGTCATTTCTATTATTTTATCATTATTTTATTTCTACTCCCTCTGATACCAGGAAAGCTTATGTTTGTCTATATATTGCTGATTTGATTTTACACTAAAACCTCCTCTTCAATAAAGATTTAAAATGTTAATAATGTTACTAAAAATTATAATTCTCCTTTATATGATGAAAATTACCATCATCTTAGTCTTCTATTTTCTTATACCCTTTTAATTTTTTAAAAAAAATTTTTGCCATAGTAAGCTCAGAGATATTTTTGTAAATGTATACCTCACTGATATATGCATAAAAGAGCTTGTGCTTGAACCTACTTTCCTTAGTTAGCCAAGAAAATAGCCAAGTAGGTATATGTAATAAAATAATAAAAACTGTATTTCTCAGTCACCAGAATATTGTGTAGGCACTCAGTAGTTTAGACAAACTAAAGAGATTTCTCTTTATCTAAAGATGAGATTTCTCTCATCTTCTGTTTGTTGACGATAAGTAAAATTTTAACTCCCAGTCACATCCATATGCTCTTATGAGGCAATCCAGATTTCATAACCAGGACTAGACATATTTCCTGCAGGCATCTCTGTGTGTATATTGAATGATCAGTTGTAGCCTCTAATCACACTGACCAGTGACTAATTATTATTGGATATATGTGAGTGACAGCTTTATATTTCTAGAAATATTTAGAAGCATATGAAAAATATTTTGCAAGAAATTACCAAAATATGTGGCAATTACCCCAAATGCATTATTTTATGATACCTGTGGGGGTTTTTCCTGTAATTTTGAAGATGGTTGCTTGACATATGAGAATAGGTTATCTATAATCTTCTCCCTGACTTATATGATTGATATATTGAATTCTTATTGTAGCCTTTACCCTTTGCATTAAATAAAGTGAATTTTGACTTTTAAAGTGAGAAGTGGCTGGTAGTTTTACCTTTTTAGTTTTGGAAATCTATAAAAAGATTCTTTTGTGTTACAAAAAGAAGAAATTTGACATATGCTTAGTCTAGGACTAAATCTCTTAGCAAATAGTGAGGATTTAGTAGAAGAAGTCAATGCTTTTGAAATATGGAAATTCTTTTTTTTTCCTTTTTTAAAGACTTTATTTATTTAACAGGAAGAGAGGCAGCGAGAGAGGAAAACAAGCAGGGGGAGTGTGAGAGGGAGAAGCAGGTTTCCACTGAGCAGGGAGACAGATGCGAAGCTTGCTTAATGACTGAACCACCCAGTCTTCCCTGAAATATGGGACTTCTAAGGTTACAGAATGATCTGTTACATCCTGATAAAATTAGAAATATTAATATAATTTTCTCTGTTATATGCTTTCTCTCTTCTATAGTCCTTAGTCTTTAATATATCCCATTTCTTCTTTTTATCCACTCTCAGCCTTACTTTTTCATAAGCCCAGTGCTGCGATTTTATATATTCTTTCTCTTTCATACTTCTCTTATCTTGAAGAAAGAACAATGTATAATCAGGGATTCTTAACAGAAAAAATACTTGGCTATCCATTATTGTACTAACAGATTAGTGTGCTAATAGAATATCATCCTCAGATACACTTCTGAAAGACAAATTCAAACACCTAGCTGAGAGTCCCCTTCTCAGTGCTTAGTACATGCAGCCAATACTGGTATAATTGAAATGCAGGTTTGTTTTCTACTCTGACATATATCTCTGCCATGCTGAGTAATGGGGTATTGATAAAACTATAACCCCTAGAATGTATTCCTTTCAGGATATTCATCTTTTTGTTTTCTGCCCAGGGTATTGTTTGGGACTACAATTTCCAGGTTATAATAATTCTAGTTCCTTATCATATACTTAAACTACATAAATATCACTTTATACTCTTCTGCGAGGTATCTTTAGAAGAGTGTAGGATGAAAGACATTTGAGATTATGAGGATGTTTCTTAATAATTATTTTAGTGAATGGCTGAGAGGTTGTATGAGAAAATTTTTGATGCTAATGTAAGCAGTAATTCTTCATGCTTTCCTTGTTAAATTCATGATACTGTGTGTATAACACACTAGAGAGAGGTTTACCAATCTAGATAATTCTAATTAATATAGAAAACATGAGCAATTTAAAATAATGTTTTTAATATTAGAAAATTTCTTAACAATTATTTACTTGAATGACAAATAAATTCCATGTCCAGCCAGCAGTGTGAAAATATACAACTCTATAAAATATCTTATTGTTTTTTAAAAAAGGTTTTGAGTACTAATATGAAGAAATCAAAAGTTCTAAGAGAGGAATAACTGTAAATGTTAACACAGAGTAAGAAGGTGAATGATTAATGATAAAAAAAAAAAAGGTGAAGAATTGGGAGCAAACAAGAAAATCAGAAAATTATAAGCAAAGAAGCAGCAGTTGTCTTTTCTATATAATCTTGGAGCATCCTGCCATGTGTATATATAAAGGGAAAATTTAAGTTGTATCAATGCCAAGTTATTCCCTATTTGAACTGTTCTACTACCTATTTTTTAGAATGACACCCAACCATATATTTATCTTTAAAAGCTTTTTTCCCCCTTTTAGTCCCATTTAGACATGTAGCTATTTAGCCACCTATTTAATTTTATTTGGTTTTCACTTTTGTCTTTAATTTGAAATTTTATATATATTTTATTTCTATTTTATCTGTGTGTAGAAAATACTTTAAAAAATCACTAATATGTATAATACTAATTCAGATAATATAATAAATTCTATACATTACAGAGTTTTTGAATTTATAGATAATTGGTGATAGTACTTTTTGCAATTCTAAATATTATTGCTGAATTAATAGTTTTTCTAATCATATAAAAGAATGGCTTGAATAAAGCTACAATCTATGATATAAAATGATCTCACACTATATAAAAATATCAAGTATATTATGTGTAATTTTTAAAAAGATTTTATTTATTTATTTGACAGAGAGAGAGATCACAAATAGAGAGGCAGGCAGAGGGAGAGGGGGAGGCAGGTTTCCTGCTGAGCAGAGAGCCAGATGTAGGCTTGATCCAAAGACCCTGAGATCCTGACCTGAGCTGAAGGCAGAGGCTTAACCCATTGAGCCACCCAGCCACCCCTTATTATGTGAAATTTTTATTGATATGTTGTGACAAGAGGAAAGAAAAGTAATGAAGATTTTCATTAGGAGTTTTGTTTCTCAGACAAAACTCATTCCTCTTTCTGTTGTGGAACAGAAATATAAAATATTTATGTATACATTTAGGTGTCTTCCCAAGTATTCTTAATAAAAATGAAAAAAGAAGATTAAAAACATTCATAGTATTAATATTCTACTCAAAATTTAATTGACAAAATTAACTTCTATTTATATGCTTTTAATTTTAATAATTATGAAAAACATGTGAAATGATAGTGTTGAGTTCTTTATCCTAATGTCAATTTTCTGTGCAGTGGTGGTATATAATTAGTCAACAATATTTTGGAAAGTTAAAAAAGGGATATCAGTTCTTTCCCAGTTGTGTGGGTTTTCTCCTCCCTCACCCCGCCATTGGAGGGTTCAGATGGTATATTCTCCAATATTAGTGGAAAGACCTCCTGGAGAAGAGAGATTTAAATTTGTGTTGGTTATTATTGCTCTGCTTTCTTAAATAAAAGCTTGCTGTGATCCTTTGATGAAGTAAGATTTCTATTTAGCCAAAGGAAAAGGAAAAAAAAAAGTTTGGAGTCAGGGTGAGAAGAAGATTAAAACTGGAAGCTTCAAGGTCATTTTCTCCTGTGTACTTGTGGAAAGATTGACTGGTCCAGCATATTGTGTGTGCTTATTGATTATTATTTCATCTGGAGCTTATTTTCAGTTGATTTGTTCCAACTTTTTCTTCACTTTTCTTTTAAATTGTCTATGTTAGCTGTTGTCTTTCACATTTGCTTGTTGAAGTTTTCTGCTTGTTTATTTTTTATAGCTTCTTGAGATGTTTCTTATGTCCTGGATTTTCCTGCTTTTGGATTTACCTGGACTCTTAACATAGTGAGTTTTCTGGGAAGACTTACTTGTGCTTGTCTTTACTGAAGTGCATACATTTTTTCTGCGTATCTAGGGAGCAATTGTAACACTTCAGTATTTGCTGAGCATTGTAAGTAAGGCATTCCTCTTTACTCTTTTTACAACATTTAAGATGACAGCTAGTAAGGAATATGACATAAAGTATTCTTATTTTAGAATTATGTTAGTTAAAATAACCTGTTACAAGTAAATGGGTACTCAGAATTCCTATTTATATAGTGCAGGCATTATTTTATTTCCTCATCATAATAACCATGTTAAGATGGTGGAGTTAGAAATGATCACATTATGCTTAAAAGACAGGGAAACTCAGTCAGAAAACAATAGAAATGTTTTCTGAGAATAGCTGAGCAACTTAATGACAAGGATTTGATAACAATACACATCTCTGTTTCCTAAAAACTCTGATGTGGTTGCAGATGCTCTTAGAGACTCAGTAGCAATAACCAATTAAAGAATACTAAGTTTAAAAAATGTTCTAAGAGTATATATGATTTTAATCCCATTTAGAAGGTAGTTGAGAGTTGCTCTTTTTGAAAGAAAATTCCTCCTTAAGCTTTGCGCGTGACAGTATCGTAGCCAATGAGGTTTATCCGAGGTGAGATTATTGCTAATTGAAAGAAAATTCCTCTTTAAAGAAAACATTGACTAGAAATAGTAGAAATCACTTAAGAAGTATATACTTTTTGTGCCAAAGTTTTCCAGCTATTTGTGTAAAATGACCAAACATTAAATGGATCACTAAATGTAATTACTGATGAATGAATAGATAGCTAAGTCTAGTGTAAGTTTTTAATTAAGTATTTAATATACATTTGCTGAAAACTCAACAAACCTATACAATATATTTGTCATAGTATTAATGTCTTTAAAATTCATTTTATCTATTAAGTTTATTCTCCCCACCCCCATGGATTGTTTATTTCTCAGTTAAGTAACTTTTTTTGGAGCATTGTTGACACACAATTTTATATTATCTTCAGGTGTGCAACCTAGTGATTCAACATCTCTATCCATTATGTGATGCTAACCACAAGTATAGCTATCCCCTGTCACCCCTGTCACCACGATACTATTGACTATACTCCCTGTGCTTTCCTGATATTCCCATGACTATTCTTTCCATAACTGGAAGCCTGTATTTCCCACTCGCCTTCACTGTTTTTTTCCCATCCCCTACCTCTCCCATCTGGCAACCATAACTTTGATTAATCTTATTTAAATAAATTAATAGGAATTTAGACAAAGCATATTAACAGCTAGCAATGTTTAAATTTCCCATTTGGTTCTATTATATGGAATCTTTTTCTGTGTTGGGGTTTCCTATCTTTTCATCCATTATGCATGCTTTCCTTACCTTTCTACCTTTCTGAATTCTAATAGTTGCTTTGTACTCATTTTCTGATCATTTCAATATCTATGTCATCTTGGGAACAACCTTTGCCATTTCCCTAGAGCACATTTCACTGTTTGCTTTATACGTGTTTATGTGTGTGTGTGTTGCATAATTTTGGTCGGAAGACTGAATATCATTGATTTGTATGTTAGACACTTGATCCTGATACAGTCCTCTGAAGAGTTATTTTCTTAGTATCTTCAAGTAGTATTTTTTTAATGCCATATAACATTATATTACCATAAGGTACACAGCATAATGATTTGTATATATTGAGAAATGATCTCCACAATAAGTCTAGTTAACACCCATTACCGTACATTGTTATAATTTTTTTTCTTGTGATGAGAACTTCTAAGATTTACTTCCTTAGCAATTTTCACACATGCAATACAGTATTATTAACTAAATTATTAACTATAACTATTAGACAGTCTTTATGTTGTACCTTGCATCCCATAATCTGTTTATTTGATAACTGGAAGTTTATACCTATTGACTTCCTTCACCAGCATTGCCCACCTCATCCCCATTACCTTGACAACCATCAATCTCTTCTCTGTACCTGTGAGGTCATTATTTTGTTTTGTTTTGTTTGTTGCTGGGGTATTCATTTTAGACTCCATCCATGAGATTCTACAGTATTTGTCTTTCTTTGTCTGACTTATTTCTCCTAGCATAATGCCCTCAAGATCTGTTCCTGTTGTTGCACGTGGTAAAATTTTATTCTTCTTTATGGCTGAATAATACTCCATTAACTATTTAGCTAGCTAAATGCATGAATGAATAAAGAAAATGTGGTGTATACACATACCCATTGATCCATCAATGGATACTATACAGAAATTGTTTCCATATTTTGGCTATTGTAGACAATGCCAATTATGTAAACAACAATGTAAAATTTTTGTTAGTTTGTTTTACAGAGTAGTTAACTTGGTTGAAATAAAATTACATACCTGTGTCTTCATGGTGGTTGGCAGGTCAAATGTCAGTTACCGTTATTGTTTTGCTTTTGTATTCCTTAGCTGCAAGTTGTTTTGAACTGGACCCACTCATAGAGTTAGGATTCAGCTGGAAACTTTGTCTTGATTAGAATTTGATGTTCTTTTTTTTAATTTAAAGATTTTATTTATTTATTTGACAGACAGAAATCACAAGTAGCCAGAGAGGCAGGCAGAAAGAGAGTGGGAAGCAGGCTCCCCGCTGAGCAGAGAGTCCGATGCGGGGCTCGATCCCAGGACCCTGAGATCATGACCTGAGCTGAGGCAGAGGCTTAAACCTACTGAGCCACCCAGGCGCCCCAGAATTTGATGCTTATATGTCTCCCTACTTTCCAGCATCCTACCTCATTTTTCAATAGTTACACTTCCCCATTCTCTGTTTTCTATTTCTTCAGACTAGAAACACTACAGTTTTCTATTAGAAATCTAGTCACTGCATGACATCCTGTGACCATAGATTTCCCTCAGCTAAAGCCATAAAAATGGGAAACTTCCTCTAGGCTGGTCCCTTCTTTCAGTTCTCTGCTTGCTGACAAAATAAATGCCTGTGGTTTTGTTTGTTTGTTTGTTTTCTTTCTTTCTTTCTTTTTCTTTTCTTTTTTTTTCTTTTTCTTTTCTTTTCTTTTTTTTTTTTTACCTTGCATGCTCTTCAAGTATTCTTCCACCCCCAGAGCTTATCTTTCTCATTAGTGGGGAGCTCAGCCTGTTAGCTTATGCAGCCATAGTAGAAGTAAAATTATTTACATTTTAATTTTATATTTTCATTACCAAACAAATACATTTCCCTTCTTTTAGACTGAAGGCTATATATTTAAAACTATGATTATTATCTATGGTGCAATAGAATATCATTGGTTAACCCACTTTCCAAACTAAATTCAGTAATTATTTGAAAATGTTAAATCTGTGGTAAAGTTTTTATTCATAAGGGATCCTGCCTTTTTTGTTTTTGTTTTGAGTTTTAAAGATAGATTTATTTATTTAGTTATTTGAAAGGAGAGCATGAGTGAGAAAACAAGTAGGGGGAACAGGAGAGGGAGAAGCAGTTTCCCTACTGAGCAGGGAACCCAACATGCGATTCGATCCCAGGACCCTAGGATCATGTGAGCTAAAGGCAGACACTTAAACAACTGAGTCACTCATGAATCCCTAAAAGTCTTTTTGATTGAACCTTTTTAGTAGAAATCAAATATATGTCTTAGATAGAGGGAATACATTTAGAGATCTTTAAAAAAACAACATGATAAAAATAAGAGGCAAAAATTGCAGTGATATATTGGCCTAGTGATTACTGCCCTTTTCTTGGTAACTATTTCAATTTTCATTGGAGATCTATCCTTTTTTCATATAGCCTATGTGAATGAAATTCTTCCTATGATCTAGGTCTAAGCTAGTCATCCTGATGTAATTTCACCAGGAATACTTATTAAATCTGTAAAGGGTACATGACCTAACTCAATCTGATAGAATTGTAAGAGATATATGCTGGAAAACTCTAGGGTTATATGATTACTACTTTCCTGGTCAAATGGAGTGCATCCAGACGTACAGTGGGTATTGCTACAGCTGTTTGTTCACTATCAGAAACTATAACCATAGGATGAATCAGGGAACCCAGATGGCAGAGTAGAAGGGAGAAAGAAGCTGGATTCTCAGAGGTCTTATTGAACTCTTGACTCAAATATACATGGCACATTAGCATTCTTTGTATATCAGGTACTATGTCTCTTTTATTGTTTCATACAATTTTGGGTTTTTTTGTTACTGTTGTAAATCACAATGTAATGTATTTTCATGGACACAAGCTTTCTTAGAAGATGAAGGCAGTAATACTATCCTCTGTTATACTATATTTCTGTGTACTCACATGTTTTTCTGAAATATACAACAATTACCTTGATCATAAAAAGAAAAATTATTTTATATTTGCTTATGTATTTGTTTCTCTCCCCTAACATAATTTTCATTTTTTATTTCTGTATTACCCCAGCTAAATACATTCCCTAGTACATAGAGAGCGCCAATAAATATTCATCAAATGAACACATAAATTGAGAGAGGACAAGAATCAGAGAAAACAGCAATTAGAATGTATGTTTTCTAGATGTGGTAAACTGAGTTCTTGTTCACAAAGAGTCAGTTCCCCCTTTGTGGGAGGATTACACACCAATGCCCCTTGAACTCACTCTTAGCTATGTGACTTGCTTTGGCCCACAAAGCCTGTGAAGCATCATCTCTCAGTTCTAGGCAGAACTTTTCAGAGCCCAAGTTTGCTTTGTTGTGATGGTTTTTCCTGGCCTCTGTGATCATGATCACATGTGCAGATGGGGTGACTCTCCACCTGAGTCACTGAGTGATAAACATGAGCAGAGGTCCCCTTGCCAAATTATCATGGACATGTAACATAAAAATAAACTTGGTTGCATTAACCAATTACATTTTGGGCTGTTTGCTAACATAGTAATGTCTAGGCTATCATGACAGAAACA
The DNA here is from genome assembly GCF_009829155.1 of Mustela erminea. NCBI lineage: Eukaryota > Metazoa > Chordata > Mammalia > Carnivora > Mustelidae > Mustela > Mustela erminea. The sequence goes on along the minus strand of NC_045628.1, from coordinate 49,279,131 downwards.
TGATAAAGCACCAAAAAACTGTCTGTTGAAACTCTGATGAAGGGTTATCTGAACACTAAGATATAGCTATTAGACAGTGACCATGTTTATGCACAGTGCCCATTTTTATTAATCAGATGTTTAAAATAATAATGTGTACTGTTGTGCCATACAAAGTGATAACAGAAAATAACATGTTTTTATTTATTCATAGATTGTGAGCACTCAAAATTTTTTTCTGATAATTGTTTAATTTATTCATGATGATTATGCTATAGCAGGGATTTTCAGAAATATACTTTGCAAAATAGAGAGAAAATTTCATATTGCAATTTGTAATGAAATTACATGTTTCAGAGAGCCAAGCTTTCTCATATATCTGATATTGAGGCTTCATTTCCACTTTTTTAAATTATTTGTTGTGATCTGGACACAGACTGAGGTTATAGAATCTTGACAATCTTATCACTGTGTGTGTGTGTGTGTGTGTGTGTGTGTGTGCGTGTGTGTTTCTCTCGCCAGATCTTTGCTTTACCTGTTAATGTTTAAGACACACAGAGAATTAGCATCTGCAGAACTGCCATAATAAAACCCTCCTTTAAAGTTATTAACTGGGGCACCTGGGTGGCTCAGTGGATTAAAGCCTCTGCCTTCAGCTCAGGTCATGATCCCAGTGTTCTGAGATCAAACCCGGTATCAGGCTCTATGCCTGGTCGTGAGCCTTCTTCCCCACCCCCCTCTCTCTCTCTGCCTGACTCTCTGCCTGCTTGTGATCTCTGTTTGTCAAATAAATAAGTAAAACCTTAAAAAAAATCAAGTCGTTAACCATTGGGGTTTGTTTTGATGCCATCAAATTTACTTATAAAATTTTATTTACCATATATAAATGTCTGTTTTATCAGTTGCTGAAATGAATAAGCACACAACTCACATATACATACACACATGCTTCTGAAGGTTGACCAGCCATATGAGGTATTTTAGGTGTGTCTTCTCAGAAGTCATGCTGCCTCTATTCAAAGCAGGTAATTTAAAATATGTGAGAAATTAAAGGGAAAGATAATTAAGATAAAAGCACCTCTACTTGCAAACACAGACTATATTAGAGTATAGGTGAATATAATCAGTTTCATATAAGGGCCAGTATTTCAGAGATACAAGTTTAATAAACAAACTATCATTAATACCTGAGGAATTACCTGGGATCCTGTGGAAACACATGCTGAGTAACTGGGCATACCTGTTGTTGTCAAGGTAACAAGGACTCTAAAATTCTTACTAACAGATTCCTCTTAGATTACACCACACATAGTATACCTGCTACCACCCACAACTGATGTGAATGTCTTGATGTTATGCACAAGAGGGATAATCAGTAAAATAGGTTTCTTTAAATAGAACTAATTAAGAACTCTGTAAGGTTGTACAATTTTTTTTTTATAAACATATAATGTATTTTTATCCCCAGGGGTACAGGTCTGTGAATCACCAGGTTTACACACTTCAAGCACTCACCATAGCACATACCCTCCCAAATGTCCATAACCCCAAGGGTTGTACAATTTTACTAAGTGTTCTGTGGTCTCATGTGAAGCTACAGGTCCATAGTAAAAATTGAGTAAATTTTGATCATGGTTGTTAGTTAAATCGGTGCTCAATATGTATTTTTCTAGGGTATCTTCAGTTCCTTCTAACCTAAAACATATCATATAGCTTTTTCTTTATTACATATTTATTTTTTCTGGAGTTAAAATTTTCTTTTCATGCCCTTTTTTTGTTAATAAAATTTACATTTTTATTTTAGCTATTTCACGAGATGTACCATACACCTATCAACAGTTTCAAAATGTTCAAATGTGAGGGTGCCTGGGTGGCTCAGTGAGTTAAAGCCTATGCTTTTGGCTCAGGTCATGATCCCAGGGTCCTGGGATCGAGCCCCACATCGGGCTCTCTGCTCAGTGGGGAGCCGGCTTCCTCCTCTCTCTCTGCCTGCCTCTCTGCCTACTTGTGATCTCTGTCTGTCAAATAAATAAATAAATAAATAATAAAGTTCAAATGTGTAATTTCCACATTTTTTCTTTCACCTCCCTTCTCAGAACACTGTTATATTTTGGTTCAACTTTACTCTGACCCTATGCACTGCTAATGTCATGAGATTGTCTGCCTTTTTAAAGATTTTTATGTATGTATATATTTGAGAGAGAGAGAGAGAGAGAGAATGAGAACATAAGCAAAGAAAGGGGCAGAGAGTGAAGAAGAGAATCTCAAGCTGACTCCGAGCTAAGTGTGGAGCTGAGGCCGGGCTGGATATCAGAACCCCAAGATCATGACTTGAGGTGAAATCAAGAGTTAAATGCTTTAGGACTGAGCCACCAGGCTCCCCTAGACTGTTGTTTTATTTTGGGAATTTCAACCCACACTCTCTTTTCTTGCAATTCTTATTTACTAGATAGTTTACAGTACTTTGTTGGGATTAATTCATTGTTTGGTACAACACAGTTTCAATTAGAATCCAAGAAAGAGGGTAAGGGAAGTCAATTTTCTAGCACTTTCTTGAGTAAAAAGGCTTTGTTTTATATATGCACCTTGCTAATGGTTTGATAGATATAATGGAATAGGAACAGTGGCCCCCCAAATATACATCTTTGTCCTAATTCCCATAACTAGTGAATGTTTTATTTTTCCTTATTTATTTATTTTTTAGAAAAATTGTCTTTGCAGATGTAACTAAGGGTCTAGAGATGAGATCTTTTGGGACTTAATATGACCCCTAAATTCAATGACAAATGTTCTTGTTAGAGGATGGCATGTGGAGACTTAAATCTCAGACACTTGCGGGAGAAGGCCATGTGAAGATGGGAGCGGAGCCTAGAGCCATGCAGTGACAAGCCTAGAATGCCTGCAGCCCCTATGGATTAGAAAAGTCAAGGATTCTACCCGAGAGCCATAGGAGGGAGTGTGTCCTTGACAGCTTGACTGCAGATTGCTGGCCTCCATAAATTGTGAAAGAATAGGTTTCCATTGTTTTAAACAACTTAATTTGTAGAGATTTATTATGCAACACTAGGAAACTAATAAAGGTGGAAAATTTTATGTAGAAAATGTCTTACTTATGATCGTACTTCAAATATTTTTCTTTTCATTGTGCTAGTATTCATCATTGTGTTTGGAAAACTCAAGCCAAATCCGATTTTCAACAATTTGTTTGTAACAAATTTTGATATGTTTTTCTTTAAAAGCTTTAAGATATTTGCTAAGTCCCTCAAATTTAGAAATTTCATACTGATAACTTGGAATTGCTATTATTATCATTATCATTATGGTACATTGAGATTGCTACTCAGTGGAACCTTTTAACTAAGAGACGTGTCCTGTTCTGGAAAATTTTTTATTTGTTTTAATACAATAGTTTCTTTTTTCCTTTTCCTCTTTCCTATGATTGTTATTTGATTCTTAGATGTGATTCCTAATTGTTTCTTTGTTTTTCTCTCTTTTATTTACCTTTTTTGCTCATTGTTATGTTTTATTTTAAATTCTAGGACATTCTGAGTTTTATCCATCATATTTGATATTTTTAAAATCTTACTATTCTGTTTTTATATTTTAAGAGCCCTTTCTTGTTCTGTATTTATAATAGCTCACAGTTATTTGTTCTAAATGAATATTTTCTTGCATTTCTGAAATATAAAATGGATTTTATTAGTTTGTTTCTCCTATTTTCCTCTATTTGTGTTCATCAAAGTTCTACTATTATTTATTTTGGTCTCTCTTTACTATTGAAAGAGACCCCTTATGTCCTCTATTGATTTTATATGTATCAGTATCTAGAGGTCTTCCCTGGGGCAGCTGAGTTTTTCCCAGGAATAAACTTTCCAGTGTTTCCAAGGTTTCCAATGTTGCAAGTATTAGTCTGAGTTGCAGGCATTTTGTAAGCCAAGCTAAAAGGGGAAGCTTGGTTTTCCTTTTCTCGGGGTGATTTTTTTTTCCCAGTTTTAAAATTTTATGCCTCACACCCACTTTTTGCTTTCCCTAGAGAAATCAAGTTGAAGGTGTTCCAGAAAATATGTCTATCCCTGAAGAAAGCTGGGGAAATTGCAGGATGAAAGTTGGAGAAGAAACTCATAATTCTAACCAACAGGAATGCTGATTTTCCTATTTTCTTCATCCTACTGACATGCCATGAACTTTGGAGCCTCTGAACATTTCTGCTGGTCAAGCTGCTTTGCTTTTCTTCTGGTATCTGTTCTATAAGAACCAAGGTTTACTCCATATTATTATTTGGTTCATATTCTTCTCTGGTAAGTTATCAACATTATTCTGTCCTGTCAAGGGCAACTTGTATCTCATTCATTGTGGAATCCTCAGTGCCCAGAACACTTTTTGAAGCATAGCAGATTATGTATTAGGGCATGACAAACTGTTGTAATCCACAAAATATTGTAATCCACAAGCATTTATTTATTTTTAATGAGGTATAATGAAAATATAACATTATATTAGTTTCAGGTTATAACATAATAATTTGGTATTTCTGTACACTGGGAAAAGATCACCACAGTAATTCTAGTTTCCATCTGTCAGCATACATAGTTATACATTTTTTTCTTGTGATGAAAACTTTTAACATTTACTTTCTTAGTAACTTTTAAATATGCAATAGACTATTATGAACTATAGTTACCATGCTATGCATTAAATCTTCATGATTTATGCATTTTATAACTCCCAGTTTGATATAACTTCCAGTCTTTTGATTCCCTTCTTCTGTTTCACATACCCTATATCCCTCTCCTCTGGCAGCCACCAATCTATTCTCTCTATCCATGTGCTCAGGTTTTTTGTTTTGTTTTGTTGTGTTGTGTTTTGATTTATTTATTTTTGTATTATTCCACACATAAGTGAAATCATATGGTATTTATCTTACTCTTAATGACTTATTTAACTCAGCAAAATGCTCTCAAATATCCACCCACGTTGTTGCAAATGACAAATGTCCATTCTTTTTATGGATGAGTAGCAGTCCTTATATTTGTGTGTGTGCATGTGTGTGTGTGTGCGTGCGCATGTGTGTGTGTGTGCGTGCGCATGTGTGTGTGTGTGTGTATGTATGTGTGTGTGTCAGTTTATCTACTTATCCATCAATGGGATTTTACGTTGCTTCCATATCTTGGCTATTGTATATGATGCTGCAATGAATATGAGGGTGCATGTATATCTTTTCCAATTAGTGTTTCTAATTTCTTCAGCTAAATATCCAAAAATGGAATTGCTGGATTATAAGGTAGTCTAGTTTTAATTTTTTGAGGGAATTCCATATGGTTTTCCATAGTGGCTGTACCAATTTACATTCCCACTAGTAGTCCCTTTTCTCCACATTCTCCACATTCTCACCAACACTTACTACTTCTTGTCTTATTGATTTTAGCCATTCTCACAGGTGTGAGGAGATATCTCATTGTGGTCTTGATTTGCAGTTCTCTGATGATTAGTGATTTTGAGCATCTATTCATACATCTTTTTACCATCTGTAGGTCTTCTTTGGAGAAACTCTATTCAGATCTTCTGCACGTTTTTTTATCATATATATATGTGTATATATTGCTATTCAGTTGTATGAGTTTTTAAAATATATTTTGGATATTAATTTACTCATTGGATATATGATTTACAAATATTTTCTTCTCAGTAGGTTACCTTTTTATTTTATTGATGATTTCCTTTGTTGTACAGAAGCTTTTTAACTTGATGTAGTTCACTTGTTTACTTTTGCTTTTGTTGCCTTTGCTTTTGGAATCAAATCTAAAAATTCATTGCCAAAACTATTGTCAAGGAGCATGTGTTTAAACAAACAAACAACAACAAAAAAAAAAACCAAAAAAACAGGCATAATGGTGACAAAAAATGACAGGGTTTACTATGAATTAACTCATTTCTTACTTTTGATTTAATAATAGATGCTTCTGTGAGGGACATGATGTCAAATAACAGAAAATACATTATAATAATTGAATGAATAAATTTATCTAATTTCTTCTAAAAGGTAGAAGCATATACCATAATTAAGATTCAAGATAAACAAATAGATTTAAAATTTGGGAAATGATAGAATGCCATTTTATTATGCAATTCTAAGTTCAATTTCTAAATAGTCTCTCTCTGCATAGGATAAGAAGAAAGAGAAATTCAACCAAGTCTTAACTGAAATGGTTAAATCTACCTAAAATTTATTTGAAATAAATATAAATTGTTAGGATCAATAATAAAAGGCAACTTACCAGTTTGTTGGTAAATTAGCAGATATTTGATATGAAAAATAAAGGGTAAAGAAATTATGGGAAACAATAAATTCAACACAAAAAGGTGTTGTGATTAAACTTGCTTCTATGAGTCTGGATGGATATCATGAATATTTCTGTAAGAAGGAAATAATCAATAATTTTTTTTGAAAAGGGACATAGAATTAGAAAGAAACCTTATTTTTGAAAGAAAATGGGGGATCTCAGAAAAGTCATAATTAAATGAAAAACTTACATTACCCAAAAAACAAGCACAAAGATAGCAAGAGAAAAAAATATCCGGGGATTTTGATGTTAAAGCAATCATAATTTAAAAATCCACAATTTTAAAATAATTTTAGACTATCTTTACCACAGAATAATTGGAGAGAAGGCAATAATGTCAAGGATATGGAATATATCTACTTAGAAATAGCAAATAAAATATTTCATAGAGTGTCATGGAGTAGTGATAAAAAATTCAAATTGACTTGGATAAAAGCAAAGCCTTGTGGATATAAAACTGACTGAAGTATAACAAACAAAATGTCAATGTATTTAATGGAGTGCCACAGGGATCAGTGTGAAGGCTGATCTTATTTAACAACTTAATTAATGATCTGGAAGATGGAGAAAACAGTATGTTAATGAAATTTGTAGCTGATATCAAACTGGAAGTTTTGCCAACACCAATTAACACAGCAGAATTATTTTAAAAGGGAAGTTGGAGAGGTTAGAATTATCAAGAAGAAAAAATAAATCATATGCTTAATTTGTTAGAAATAGAATAACTGAAAAACTTTGGGGGAGAAAGAACTGAATAATGCTCAGATCTAAAATGAGGAAGGAAAACGAAAATGTAAGAATTTTATTAAGTATCGTAAGTATTATACAGAATTTGGACATTTCTGGGAGTTGCAAATACTCTAAAATGTGTAAAACTTTTTTTCAAATGCAAGGTTGACCTGCATATCTCTATATTAAAGTATAGAAGACAATGTGACTAAAGTAAATATAACTGTAGAAATAATGCTGAAATTTTATGGAATTTATATCTGATAGAAAGCAGTAAACTGGGAAGAACCAGATTAACAAGTAACTCAGGTTTTTTCAGACATTTCAATAGAATTTGAATTTGCAAAATAAATATATGTGCATAAATGAATGGCTTGGTGTACACATTGGTAAAGTTGACTTGCTAGGGATTCCAGTAGTTAAATTTGTCTGAGTGGAGTTTTAAACATCTAAGTTTGCATAATTTAGTGAGGTATTTAGCAAGATTAAATACTCTTTAAATTGAGAGAGTTGTATTTGGAAATGGAAGTTTGTTTACCTTCACAAAGCATCCTCATCCTCCTCTGTAAATGGGATAAATATTCAGCATAGCAAGATTATTGCAAAAATCAGGATAAATATATTTTTAAAGAAGCAAACAAGTTTGTCATATTGTAGGTGCTCATAAAGTGTTAGTTCATTAAGTTTGGAATTTATCCTCTGCACCTGTGTCAATGAACCTCAAGGATTGTAAACTGATACAAAATCACTTGAGCAAGCTTGGTATAAATTAGCTTAAACTTAAATAAATTTTGACGTATTAGTTGTGAATGTGATACAGGGAAGCTTTCAACTCTGTGGCCAGAAAGCTAACTTTTTCCTACACTTTTTTTTAAAGATTTTATTTATTTATTTGACAGAGAGAGAGGGAACACAAGCAGGGGGAGAGGGAGAGGGAGAAACAGGCTTCCCACTCAGCAGGGAGCCCAATTTGGGGCTCCATTCCAGGACCCTGGTATCATGACCTAGGCTGAAGGCAGATGCTTAACGACCGAGCCACCCAGGTGCCCTTTTTCTACACATTAATAAAGATACGTTTGCTATTTGTGGGGGACAGAACACAGCGATATAAGGCACACAATAAAAAGTAGGATGATAGCTCTCCTTTCAGTTGAAAACACTCATGGAGACAATTCTACCAATTCGTCAACTACAATCATGTTTCAGAATGATATAACTGGAGGAAATTTATCTAAAGAATATTTCACTTGTGTAGAATAAAAATGAACATATATCTCTTTATTCAATGAGCAATTATTGAGTGGCCACTACAAGTCAGGCACTGTTTATGGCACTGGAGATGGTACGGAGAGAAAGCAGCTGAAGGGAATAAGCAATGACAGTTGTGTTCCACTGAGGCAATAACTGACAGATGGCTGACGGGCGAGGGCTACTGCCTGGAAGAAATTCCAGCAGCTGAGGAGATCAGTCCTTTGTCCAGAAGGGAGAGCTGATTGGTGCAACACAGCGACCAGCACACCTAAATTCAGTGCAGTATGGGTAATGCTCTACCATTTCTTCTGGGTGTGGTAAGAAGAGGGAGAGGGAAAGGAAGACTGTTGGAGTACTTATGGTATGTGATATGCTATAAGTAAATCGCACAACTATTTAGCTTCTCCCTGAATTCCTCTTGGTTTTGATGTTTGCATAATTGAAGAGTATCATCACTGATAAATGTGCTGTTGATCAGCCCGTTATTAGTTTGTTGGGGAAAATATTAGGCAACAACTAAAAACACAACTTTAGCTAAGACTACAATTGCATATTTATATTTTCACCAAAATTAATTTTCTTAACATTGACTTTGAGTTTAGTATTAATACAACTCTGTGCCAGAAATTATATAGTTACAGATTTTTATTACATGTTTATTTCACATTTTATCTGACTCATTAAAAACTACCTATTCATAGGAGCATCTATCTGTTCATAACCATAAGTATTCTTTGCAATGCCAGAAAATGTAAACTATTTCTGTAAGGTTGATAACTTGGTTAATGTATTTCAGATTCTAATTTATGGTAAGATTATGGCCTAACCCACTTCATACTTGCAGGTCAGAATTTAACTTAACAAAAGGCAAAGGAAATGATGGATAATATGGGCATTGTATTATTCAGGGAATTGCAACATATGTTAGATTATGTATTTGTATATGATTGTGTTTGTATTGTATGTGTTTCCTAAAGAACTAGAACACAAGATTTAAAGAGGTAGATAGCACTGCTTAATTGTTCTGAAATACAGAAAAAGTATATTTATTAATTTCCTCTTCAAGGAGAAGAGCATTTAAAATTAAAATTGCTTTCTGAATTGTTGAAAATATTCCAGAAAAAAAAAAACATCAGATTTAGTTAGTTTCAAATTATCTATGGAAGGTGTTAATATAAAGTAAAATGAAATTTTCATTTGCAGTGAAGTACTCATCTATCAAAGTGAATTAACTTTTCAGCTAAACAAGTACCCTTTAATCAGTGCTGTCTTCTGAACATCTGTCCAAGTTGGCTTGTTATACATTAGAGTTTTACCCTTGTCTACAATTGAGATTGTAAGCTTATAAGTGATCCTGTGGCTATGTTTCAGGAGCTCCTTTTTCTGGGCTCAGCCTTTCATATTCCCTTCACTTTAATCCCACTTACTTGAGCTTGATTTTTTATTCCTGGCTGGTATATACAAAGTAGATTTTCCTGTTTGTCTCGGGCCCTTTGGATTAACATGATTGTGAATGTTTTGCCTTCTCTTAGTTTACCCCAGGTGCAAATCCTTCCTCCGTGCCCACAGTTTGCATGTGTTTTTGGACATTAATACTCATTTGTTACACAGTTATTTATTACTAGCAGTAACAATATGTAGACAGAATTATTTTCCTCAGGTTATGGGAATGATAATATAACAGTAAACTTCCTGATAGTGAATTCTTCCAAGTGAGTTTTAAATCAGTGGGTCCTGACCCTAGACAGTAAAACTGAAAGTAACAATATTTTTAAATTTTGTTTTTCTTCCATACTCACTTTTCCAAGATGATTCTGTGTGCTATTATCTATAATTGAAAATAAAAATATTGGCAAAATACTTTGTGTGTTGACACTTGCTTTTGGTTAGGAAACTTTTATTAATAGGATTAATAGGAATTAATTGATTTGATCATTGATCATTGATCAAAATCATGATCAAGACTTTTAAAAGTTCATTTCTCTAATTTTCCTTTGTGGGAACAGTGCAATCATACAGGAAAAATGTTAGCAAAGACATCTGTGAGGTTAGAAAAAGTAACTCCTCTAAACTGGGAAGTACTCGGGAAAATATCACTTCAATTGAAAGAAGGTCTAGACCAAAGACTTCCTAGAATAAACCCAGATGTTACTATTTATCAATTGAAAAGTTTTGTTCAGGTTTTGTTACTGAGATTTAAACAAATGAGCTACCTCTCTGAGTTACTTCTAAGTTAGGTTAACTTCTCTGTAAAATGGGAATAATATTTAGGTTATTGCTATTAAATGTTAAAAATAATATAAAGTAGATGATCTTGTCAGTTGATTTATAAAGGAGGTGAGATAATTTTAATATCTTATCCCTTTTACATGATAGCTGAATAATTCCTACTGAATATGATATACAATGCTGAAGTATTAAAATTTAGAAAGGTAAAATCACTCATTACAGAGAAAGGCACTGAGAATTGGGGAAAAATTTAATTAAATGATAGAGTAAAAGTAGTAACATGAGTGGGAACCATGGGGAGCATGTAATGGCTAGAAAAGGAGAGGAAACGGGAAGTCAAAGAAAATGGGAAAACTCAGATCACAAACTTAAAACAATAAATTTCTTAGGCAATTCTAAATGAAGACACAGCTTTTCCTTAGCATTCTGACCTGTAAGTTTCTCAGTAATATATTTTGATAGAAAATTAGAGAAAAAAATCACATTTTCTAAAAAGTAAATTTTGTTACTGCTTTCTAAATAAAAAAAAAAAAAACACTAGAAATCCAGTTACATATTAACACAGATAAATATGGCTTTCTTTTTTTTACAATCCGCATTTATCTTGTATTACCTGTCAAATGTGTTCCTTCATCCTAGACCCCTTCTGTAGCACCAAGTGACGTTTCATGTGGGAGGTAATGCCTGTAGATGCTCTAGTTGTCAAGGCTACTTTCAAAAGGAGTTTTCAGGGTGTCCTTTGTTAACATTAACTTATGTTGTGATATTGTCTGCACGTTGACCTCACAGCCTGCTTCATATGCATGACACTTTGGTCTGTCTTCAGAATTTGTTGTTTAAGAATGCCCTTGCCTCATGTCCTTTCACTTAATACAGTACTGGAATGGTAGCTGCATTATTCTTGTGGATAGGTTTCTAGACCAATGAATTTGGATGCTCATTTTAAATTACAGTTCAATCCTCATCGACACTTACACATTCTTGAGAGTAAATACTGTGGTTAATGTGTGTGCTAATTTGAATTCTTGGAACTACTTCATTTTTTTGTTTCTTTCACTGGATACATTGCTGCCCCAAAGAAAATTGCTTGCTCAGAAGTAGAAGTCGCTATATCTATAAAATGTTTGGTACAACATTCGTTATCCTGTTGATGTGTGCTGAACCAAATCACAGCAATTTGTTGAAGTTTCTTTCACATTTTTTTAAAGATTTTATTTATTTATTTGACAGACTGAGATCACAAGTAGGCAGAGAAGCAGGTGGAGAGAGAGGAAGAAGCCGGCTCCCTGCTGGGCAGAGAGCCCGATGTGGGGCTCCATCCCAGGACCCTGATATCATGACCTGAACCAAAGGCAGAGGCTTAACCTACTGAGCCACCCAGGCACCCCTCCTTCACTTTTTAAATAATTGCTTATTAATGTTTTAGACTACTGTCAGGTTTTTTAAATTTTCATTTTATTCTAATATCTTGTTTTAAAATTTTACCATGGAACATTTGGGTTTTCTTTAATGATAAAGTGTTTTTCCATTTGTTCCAATTGTTCATATTCTACTTACCTTCTTTCTAAATATGACTAATACCTGCAGGTAATGTAATGAGTATGAATGAATGAGTGAATAATTAAATTAATTACATGAATTATTGAATAAATATTATCTAGGCCTAGGTTATTCATCATAAAATTGCTAAGTCAGTAGTTACCCTTTGGGTAGATAAGCTCCATAAGAGTTATTGTAAGGACTTGAGTCAATAACTCATTTTGTGTTATGGTGTTACCATCACTTTAATAAACAATATTGTGAAATAATGAGTAAAAATAGCTTTAGAGGAAGCTTTGAGCTATAGCCAACATTTGTTCTCTTCATATGAAGTTCAGCAGGCATTCTTTTGCCCCTGAAATCAGATGGGAATCTTGACCCTCTTAAGGAGTAATGCAGCTGGAATTCATGTAGAAGTTAATGTAGGGCATCATCAATTTAATTAGTTTAACCACTTGAGTCCTGCTGAATAAGCCTAGTACATGGGGTTAATCACTTAACAGTGAGAAAGTGTAAGACACATGTGCAGGTACAGCACTAACAGCCAGTAGATGGTTGTCTGAGTTATGCGCTCTGCCCTGCCCACTGGGTGGCAGAGCCAGTGAAGCATTCAGCCATTGAATTTCCTTGCTGCTTAAATGACTCACATACTACTCAGGACAAATTAGCCACAAGGAGGATTTCTTCTGCTACTTTTCCTTCAATGAATGTCTTTATTATTATTATTACTGTTATTTTATTTTAAGATTTTTAAAATTTATTTGACAGAGAGGCATGGCAAGAGAGGGAACATAAGCAGGGGGTGTAGAAGAGGGAGAAGCAGGTTTCCCACTGCGCAGGGAGCCCAATGCAGGGCTGGAACCCAATGTGGGGCTTGATTCCAGGACCCTGGGATCCTGGCCTGAGCTGAAGGCAGAGGCTTAATGGCTGAGCCACCAGGTGCCCCTGAATGTCTTTTTTTTTTTTTTAATGGATTTTCTTCCAGATCTCTAAAGGCACCCCTTTTTCTTTTTTCATTGTCCCTATAAGAAAATAGCAGATGATCCTTGTTGACCCCTTAGAGGAATGTTAAATAGGACCTTTTCACTGGTATTTAATTCCTAGTTATCACCAAATACAAATATAAGAATGAATTTTAAGTACTGGTATATTACTGAATTTTCAAAACATTTGTTCAACTCCTTTCTCGTAATAATACCAATTTTAGAAAATTGTCAGATTCTTTATGTTCTCTAAAGCATTTCATTAAGAATTGTATGGTTAATTAGGGCAGTCACTGAATAGTGGCTAAAAGCAACTCACACTCACAAGAATCAGAAATATAAAGCTGACCATCTTCAGAATATTTATCTGATATAAATACTAATACTGTCAAACATTGTGATTAATTAAAAAAGGATTGGTTTCTATTAATCACAGGAATTCTTTATCCTAAAATTGTTAAAGTTGTTCCAACTATATGTCCTTTATAAAAGCTGAAGTGTAATTAAGTAGTGTTATTAGTTACAGGTGTACAGTATGAATAATAAATTCTACACATTTCTTGGTGCTCATCAAAATAATTGTACTCTTAATTCCCTTTATGTTTATCATTTTTAATGAATATATAAGAATTTGCATACTTGAGAACTTGAGGGAAATCATGAACCCTTACTTTTCACTAAAGTAGACATTGTGAATCTTGGCTATGACAAAAGAATTTTGCCTATGGAATATTTTGTCAAGCGTAGATAATTAATTTGAGATAAAGTTGTGATAAGTCTTAGAACCAAGGAAGCTTTCTGCCTATCACAGGGGGGAGAATATTTACTATAACCAGGTAGATTTTATGTCTTGATTTTGTCAGTCTTCCTAATTTTTCTTTATTGTACAAAGAGATTAAAGAATTCATAGTTAAGTGATAGAATTTCTCACTTCAAATTGAGATGCCTTCAGGTTGATTTTCCAATATCCATTTATCTACCTGTCAACTCCAGACATTAAATGTGATCATCAATACTTACTCTTCTTTCCCCTTCTAGTCACTTCCTTGGCCGCTTATATATCATCATATGACTGACTATGAACAATGAAAAGTAAGTAGTAATAAGGTATGTCACTTGTGAGAAGAAGAATTTAATTGCTGATATTTAATTTTTTTCTACCACCCTTCCCCTGCTACTTTAATTGAGAAGGTCATGTATTATCATCAGTTTAGTTTTTTGCAGTGTGGTGGAGCCTTCATCAACCTGGATCACCAGCTCACTGCTGATAAAGCTGGTGCCCTGGACATTTTCCAATTCCACAATAGACTTTAAGTTACTAAAAAATAAACTTTTTTTTTTTAATACAACTAAGCTTTTGGACTTTTGTGCATGAGTTACTAAACATACCCTATCCTATCTGATAAACTACTTATCAACTTCGTTTATATGAAGCTTTTGATACTATGGAAGGGGAATGACCTTGTTTTCACATCAATTGGGAATTTTATTAGGAAATTCCACTTCTCCCTTCTCCCTTATCTGGATCCCTTTTAAACTCAAAGAAATGCAGCTCCTATTTTTTTTTTTCATTATTTAGAGCCGTATAAGCTCTCCATATTTAAGCACGTCAGACATTTTCTAAATGCCACTGCTGATTTTAACTTCCTCTGAACATGAAACTGTAATGCTTGATAAGTTCTTCTTTATAGTTTAACTTGCTTGTACAGGATGATTTTCTTTTTTAGTCTAAGTCTTACATACTCAGTTGAAAAATAACCAAATTAGGCAAATTCTTCATGACTGCTTACTAGCTGACCTTCATCTTATTCATTCAATATTCACGGATGTTTTATGGAGATTCTGTTGTCTAACAGGATGTGTTTTTGGAGACACTACAGTGACAAAGATTGAATGTCTCAAATTTCATGTGCTGGTGTGGCATGTTTTGTGTATGGGGCTTTGCCAAACCATCGGAAATTGATCCAAGTGCCCAGAGAAGAAATGCCCACTTTGAGAGCACATTGTGAGGAGGCCGTGAGCAGCCATTCATTCTTCCTCACTTGCCACTTAAAACAAGAGTTTTTCTATCTACTGCTTCTGTACATGCAGAGCTGAAGCATTGTAGATATGCAGAGCTGAAGTATTGTAAATGCCTCAGCCATCTCTTGAGAAGATTTGGTAATCAGGAATGGTAGACACTGCTTTGGAAGGCTTTCAATACTCATTCATTTTCTACCTATCATCTAGGGAAAAATTAAATTGCATGTTAAGTACTTATTATGCCTTCAAGGGGCCTGGATTACTATATTCATTTAGTCATTTGTTGATATTTTCTTCCTTGAGTTTCATTCTTAATAGCAAATTGTTTGTAGTCTTTTCCATTTGTCTGTTTATCATCACTTAATGTATAATTCTTAGCCTTTTATGATTTGAACTTCTCAGTCTCATCTTTATGTGCTCTCCCAGTAGGAGTTTTGCTGAAACAACTAGGTACAGCTAGTATCCTTTGCTCTGCTACCATTGCTCCCTTAGTCTACCTTATCACAGCACTAATACACACACACACACACACACACACACACACACAGACTTATTTACTTCATTAAGTCTTTTTATATAAGAACTTACAAAAAATTTCTTCTTCTTCTTCTTCTTCTTCTTCTTTTTTTTTTTTAAGATTTTATTTATTTATTTGACAGACAAGTCATAAGTAGGCAGAGAGGCAGGCGGGGGGTGGGCGGGGGGGGGGGGGGAAGCAGGCTGATGCAGGGCTTGATCCCAAGACCCTGAGATCATGACCTGAGCCAAGGCAGAAGCAGTAACCCACTGAGCCACCCAGGTGCCCCTTTTCTTCTCTTTCTAAAGGTTATTTAAGGGGCGCCTGGGTGGCTCAGTGGGTTAAGCCGCTGCCTTCGGCTCAGGTCATGATCCCAGGGTCCTGGGATCGAGCCCCGCATCGGGCTCTCTGCTCAGCAGGGAGCCTGCTTCCTCCCCTCTCTCTGCCTGCCTCTCTGCCTGCTTGTCATCTCTCTCTGTCAAATAAATAAATAAATAATCTTTAAAAAAAAATAAAAAATAAATAAATAAAGGTTATTTAATTGAATGGAAGGGTAGGGAGGAAAAGAGGTTAGGGAGGGGGACAAGCAGATTCTATGCTGAGTGCTAAGCCAAACGCAGGGTTAGATTTTAGGAACCTAAGCCAAAACCAAGAGTTAGTTGCTTAACTGGCTGAGCCATGCAGGCACCCTAAAAAAACATTTTTAATTTTTTTTTTTTTTGGTTTGTTTTCAATAATAAGAAGAATGCCTAGACATAACTGTCAGCTTGAGCCATTGCTTTATAAAAGCCCTTATAATGTTAAAGTTAAATGCTATCTGGTGCAATAAATTCCAAAGTCACAGTTAATCCTATGGAAACTCTAACCTAATCAAAACACACCTTTGCCAAGTTCTGTTACACTTTATAATATGCTAAAATTGGGTGTGGAGAGACTACATATTGTGATAGTAAAATTTAGAGTTTGCATCCTATCTTTCATATAATTTTGTGACTTTGAGAAAATCTTTTTTTCAATTTGGTATTCTGTAAAATTAGAATAATAGTAATAGCCTCTAAATTACATACCAGAGCTCATAATTAGGTGTGAAAATACATGTTAATCTTACTTAACATATTAAGCACATTTTCTTATATAAACATTTTAAATTTAGAATAATGTATGTTTACACAGAACACTAAGAATTGTTATATAAATATATTATAGTCACTCATATTACTACTACTAATTCTAACACTTCTACCAAAATTCCTTCTAGCTCTGTTTTCTGTCAGTTAAGTATTATATATATGTCTATGGAAAAGCCTTAAAATATTTGTCATCAAGTGCTCACAATAAATACCTTTTAAGTACCCATTAGCAGTATCATTGTTTACAAAATAAAATTCCCTTCTCTCAGGTTTAACAATTTCATATGAATATGGATTATTATGTTTAGCTATAATATTGCCTTGGCCTCATTTGTCTGGATTTTCCAGGAGAAAAAACTTGAGCAATTGGTATATAGGTCATTTGAGTTACTATCCCCCATGTAACAAAATAGTCGGGACACTCTTATTCATATTTTTTCTGCCTCTGTAAAGGTTTCCAACAGGAGTAGTTTCTGACATTTGATCTAAGCTCTCTCTGACTTTACAATCCCACTTTTCTTCAACTGATTCAAAATCACCCTGTCAAAAGCTTTTGATATATAAGATGATTCTATTGAAACCCACTTCTATGGCGAGACTATCCATCCTAAGCCTCCACTGACCTTAGAAAAACTCATTCATTCATTCTTCCTCTCTTCAGTAAATATGGAACATCCGCTATATCTTGTGTGCTGATGTAGACATATCAGAGACTTTAAAACAGGTAGATCACTATTGTGCACTTTCTATTCTGGGACATTACTATTCAATTACACATTTGGTTGGTACCTTTTTGCTGTCCTACCTACCAAAGTAATTCAGATGCTGTAATTCTAGTGCCATCACATTTCCTGAACTCCTCACAAGATGGTGTTAAAATGTTCCTGTTACTATGGGGCTTCTCTTAAAGCCCTAAGGAGATTCCAAGTTGTTTCCAGTGATTGATTCCCATGGTCAGTGATCCCTTCCAAAGGAGAAGGCCCTAAGGAGATTCCAAGTTGTTTCCAGTGACTGATTCTCATGGTCAGAGAAGGCCTTTTTTAAAATAATGTTTAGCATTTTCAGAAGGACTACAAATAGGAAATACCAGCACGATAGGGGAATGTGTATAGTTTTGCTATGGTAGACCAAAGAATTCCTTCTGGCATCTGAGAACCACTGCTCCTTTGAAACTTAGATGTGGGTTGGAATGGGAATGGAACTCAGTCATTCATGGTATTTTCCCCCTCTTTGAGCGACTATGTCCCACACTCTACACTTAGTTTGTCAGGAATGATAGATCAGTACTTAAGTTTTATTCCATATGGTGATTACATTCTCCTTAAGTGAGGACACCAATCTGCATGTTTCAAAAAATCCCAGAAAGTTAGGTAGTCTAGGAGTTTGAAAGCCTGAACTTGGCATCAGCCAAGATTCATCATTACATAATTGTTGGTACAGTTTGAAAATAAGGCAGGATATTTGTTATTTAATAGCTGTCTTACTTACATTCTGCTATGTAACAAATACTCCAAAAAAAGTATCACTTAAAATAACATTTAACACAATATCTCACACAGTTTCTGTGGTTTAAAACCATCAAAGAGAGCAGCCTAGCTAAGTGGTTTGATGGTTTAACTCAGTGTCTCTAAGGAGATTGGCTGAAGTCATCTGGAGACTTGATTAAGGAAGAGAATACACTTTTAATTTAACATAGTCCCATGTCTGCTGGCGGGAGGACTTCCTTGCTGTGAACTTCATATTGTTGCTTGAGTGTCATCTTGTGTGGTAGCTGGCTTCTCCCAAAGCAAGTGATCCATGGTGCAATGCCTTTTATGATCTACCCTTGGAAGCCACACACCATCTTTTCTGTAATTCCTATACATTATACCTATTCTACTCAGTGTGAGATGATACTATGCCATGGTGTAACAGAAGGTAAAGATCACTGATGATTATTTTGTAGGCTGGTTGCCTTGAGGGTAGTAATATTATAATTTTTTCGTTACTTCTATCATTGCCAAAGTCTTCATGAATGTACCTTTACTGATATTATCAACCAATTATATTGATCAAATGAAATAAATTATTAGTCAATCTTTTTCTAACCTTACTCATGGAGTTAAGATTTTGTGAGTCATCTCAGCCCTACAACTTCAACTAGCACACTTGTGCCCAATTCTACTTGGGTCTTTTCCCAAGATTTAGATCTGTTTAATTTTATAATGCCTGACATTTGGTCAGTACCACAAAATTCTTTATAGCACCATAAACCTTTTATCTGGGCTTTCTTTAATAATATTATGACATACCTAAGGAAACTGAGAATTCTATAAATAAGCAACTTATAATTGCAGAGCAAATGGACATAGACCTATCCTTGAAATATGGAGATCAAGTTCTAGGAGTGAATTCTTTCTCCTCTTGTTCCCAGGCAGACATTTATGAAATTCATTTTTGTAAATTTTAGAAACCCCAATGAGATAAAGCTCAATTGGATCAATGCAGGGATAGATGCTATAGTACATGGTTTCAGGAATGAGAAACAAATTCTTGTAGCTGCTTGGCAGTGTTGGTTTCTAGTAGTTCACAGATGAGTCTCTAGAAATTTTCTTCAGCTGGAAGAGAAAAAAAAAATCTCTGCCTCATCTAAAAATATGTCCTTCGTTTGGTGAGATTCCATCAAATGAATGCCAGACCACAGAGATCTGCATCCTTTGCTTAATGTGAAAAAATTATGAAAAGCAATGACAGCTCCGGAGCAACTTATAGGATCAGCTAGCTGACTCCCCTGTTGCAGCTTCATTCGAGTTCAGATTCTCCCTCTGCCTGGTTAAGTTCTTCTCAATAAAATTTCATCTTGCAAATTTTAGAATTTCAACTTGTGCTTTCTAGAAGACACAATGACTTTTATTTATTTATTTTTTTAAGGTCAGGATTAGTCTGAGGATGATTTCATAAGATTAAATAAGATTAATAAGATTTAATAATAGTTTGCAAATCAGTAGCCCCATTTTGTGATTTTTCTGAAAAGAGACTGTATGCTTTATGGAGCATTTATATCACCTAAATTATTTTCTTCAATCATTTCTTAACAGTTTTGATGACAAGGAATGTGATCCAAAGCTAACTGCTAAGGATCTATGGGACAACAAGACACATAGGTAAGGCACCTGCTGAACTCTTTGAGTTCACTGTTCCTGTCATCAGTACCAAGGCCTATGGGTAAGTCACTCTTGGATTTGGGCTTCATTTCCTTATGTGCAGCTCTCTGGTCTAAACTTTATTTATTTTTAAAATTAATTTATTTATTTTCAGCATAACAGTATTCATTATTTTTGCACCACACAGTGCTCCATGCAATCCGTGCCCTCTATAATACCCACCACCTGGTACCCCAACCTCCCACCTCCCCGCCACTTCAAACCCCTCAGGTTATTTTCAGAGTCCATAGTCTCTCATGGTTCACCTCCCCTTCCAATTTACCCCAACTGCCTTCTCCTCTCTAACTCCCCATTTCCTCCATGCTTTTTGTTATGCTCCTCAAATAAGTGAAACCATATGATAATTGACTCTCTCTGCTTGACTTATTTCACTCCGCATAATCTCTTCGAGTCCCGTCCATGTTGCTACAAAAGTTGGGTATTCAAACTTTATTTTAAAATATGTATTTGTTTAAAATTTTATGGTCCTTGAAATGTTCTAGGGTTTACTAAAGTTTTGAGAAAGATTCTGGTGTCTAGGAAAGGTTCTGAGGTTTATTAAACTTCCTTCACAGAAAGGTTTGGGCTCCTACAAGTTTCTGGGATAGTTCTATTGGGAGCTGTAATGGATAGCAGCTGTTGGGGGTGATCAAAGAGCCCTCAAAGTTAGTCTACAACATAAGCCATTGGGGTACTTGGGAAAAAATAAGACAAAATTTAGACTATTTAGACCATCAAAACCAAAATCTAAGTATGCATAAGTTGGAGTATTAAAAACCATCAGAGTATCTGTCATTATAAAGAAATCTTGTAAAAGCAATGTGAAATTTATTGCTAATGGGATTCTCCTATGCCAAAGCTACAGAATTGGGGGCCACCAGTTGAATGCTTAAAAGGCATCAAAATTAATGGAAAACTTCACCACATTCTGGTAGGTACTGGGGGTGCACTCTTTACATCCCCTGGAAGGTGCGATGTGATCCTGGAACACCAGCAGAAACCAGCAAAAGGTAAGAATTTTTTTTTATAAGGCTTGGCTCTCTTGGATCTCTGTGGTACTCAGCTGAGAAAGAAAGGTAAAATTTCATGTTGTCCTTTTGTTTCCAAAGGACTGATTTTGTTTTTGGGGTATCCCTTGGTTGTTGATCTTTTCTCTCCTAGGGGCAGCTATTTCCTTTTTGTTTGTTTCATTTTGTGTCCTGAGAATTTGGCTTGGCTTTCTGCCTGGTTGGGGACTGCAGCTCCTTGTTGCTCAGACCTCATGTTCTAGGCCCAAAAATATAGCTAAAGAGAAATGGAGTTACATTCTATTTGTGGCTGGGGCTCTACCTACTGTTGTCAGCTCTCAGGGAAATTGTCTAAATATTTATTTGGCTATCTTTGGGAGTGCATCTGGATCTTAGGAAGGTAGTATCATCTGCTCCCTCTTTGAGGATGCCTCTTCACTCCATGAGATCATTCAGGACTGTCAGAAATAGTTATCCGGGCTGAAGACACTTTTTTCAATGTGACAAAACATTTGAAAGTTGTGTTTTTTGTTTGTTTTTTAAGTAGCTCTATGGTCAGAAGTTGGTCAAATTGGAAGGTGATATTCAGCCTCATAAGAATTTTTTATAGACCATTCCCCCTGCCCAAACCCCTCTGTACCCAGAGGAGAAGAAAAATGTTCCAAAGACAAATAGCTCTAAACCTAGAACATAGGACCTTTTGATTTCTGTTTTGGTTAAAATCTCCTTCCTGATACAAAGAGTAGAAAAAAAAAAATGTGGTTTGATGGTTGGGTCTGTACATCTTTATCCTTTAGATTGCCACCCAATTATCTGAGGAATTAAGAACAACTGTCCTACTAATTGAGGACAACTTGTAGATATTGTGTTACAAATTTACGGAGAACAGAAAAAGGCCATCTACCCTTTTTATCAATTGCCAAAACTCCCTTATTCACCTCAAAAGGCTTGTAGGTTTTGTAAAAATTCTGGACTCAGGAAACAAAAGGTGGAACATACATTCTTTTTCCATGCCTTTGAGATGTAAATGTTCTAAATGACATCTCTAGGATCTAAGAGCTATCTCTTTGTAATGGAAACTTCAGGGGGGTTAATTCTTATCAGAAGGCAGGGGGTATGGATGGAGTTTATTTTAAAATTAGGCACAAATAGTAGTAAAAATTTTAAGCCATTTGAACAGGTAAACTTATTCCATCTACCAGAAACACAATTTAGATTCAACTGTTCTTTTATAAACTTGTGAGTTTTGCATTATCTTACCTGTATCATGACTAAAATTTTAAAACAAAAGCTAAAAGGTCAATTTCTGTTAGACTATGTTTATTTCCATCTACATATCTGTATTATAAATGTGATAATTTTTTAACATATCTGGATGGTATTGCCAAAATTTAATGGATACTGTAAAGAGATCTATTAATTAACTTAAAGAAAATAAAGCATTTATATAAATTAAGTATGCTTTCAGAAACATAGAAACTTATATAATTGTTTCTCAAGTTCCCATGAATCTAGGATAATTTTGGGGATGGTGAAGGGAAAGGATTGTTTATTTCAATTAAGAAGTCCTGTCTTTAGAGTTGTCAGTATTAAATATAATGCAGAAATACAATGTTTATTCTGCTTAGAGTCACTAAAGTCAAATAAGCTCATAATGTCTCTGTTACAGAATTTATCAGCAAGAAAGATAAGATGATGATTAACTGTCAAATGTCGCATGAAACTTTCATAAGTAGTCTAAACATAATTTTTAAGAACAAGTAAATAGATGTAAATAGAAGATAAAGGTTTATAAGAACTTTATATCAATAATTACACTATGGTATACCTACTTAAAAGCAGTTTCCAAAATCTTTTAGAAATAACTTCTTAAAGTTATACAGATACAAATTAATTGATGGGTATTCACTGAATACTAGATCATTCCCAAATTAAATAATATACTGAAGCTTTAATTACTAAAATAAGTATAGAGGGCACTCTGAGGCAAATAGGCTTCAACTATGGAATGCAGAAAGGGCCATGGGGCCCCCTGGTTGAATACAAACCAGGCGACATACCTCAAAATATCCATAGGCCCTAACTGACCACTGGGCCACTTTCCACCAGACACAGTTACCAAAAAAAGGGAGAATCCATATTTTGCCGTACATCCTCATTTTCCCCCCTTAAAAATAGCCCACTCGCGACCTTATGGCAGACAAACTCTCTTCTGCTGTCCTACCTGCCACTCCCTTGCAGTATATTCAATAAACTTTCTCCTTTCTTCAGTCTCTGGTGAATACTTTCACCTCCTACCATCAGCTTTCACCCTACCATCACCCTATCTTTGGGGGCTCCCATATGATCCAGAGATACCCCATTTAGACAGCACAATAGATTTATTCACTTTTGGCTTTTTATAACAAGGACGGAAGATATTTTGGTGTATTAGTAAACATGTTTTATGCCACGCTGAAAAATTTATGAGGAAAAATACAGTTCTAGAAATTGTGAAATGCATTTATAAATTTTCCAATACACAGATTGCTAGTGTAACACAATTCACAAATAGCTCACTACTTAGTTTTCAGGAGGAATTAAGAATTCTAAGGGTCAGGAATTCTAATTAATGTATGTAATTAAACCTACTAGAAATAATAAGGGAAACATCTCTGCAAGGAAAGTAGGGTGTGTTTTTGGTAGGAAAATGTATGAGGTATGGAGATATCTTTTTATTAAGGAAAAAGTAGTATTTTTCCTAAAGTAAAAAGGAAACAATGACAACAACAACCACAACAACAACAAAAACAAAGAGATAAAACTGATTGTTCCAGAAAGAGAAAGAGGGGAAAAAACATAGGACAAAAACCCATTTTTTACATTACTCAATTGGAGATACATTTTGTGTTCTGTAATAACCTAGAATTTAATATTCTGGTAAACACTCTGAGATATAGTGAAAATAGGTTACTATTCCAAGACTCTCGGAATCTTGGAAAAAGGGAAGGGAGTGATAAAAAGGATCTGAGAGGTAGGTGTACTAATGTGGATACATTACACAACGCCAGAAAACTTACAAGTTGACTATATTTGGGGGTGGGGGTAGGGGCTCAAAGTTCACTCTCTGTGTATTAGAATAGTAAAGAATGTATTGATAAGAAGCTCATTAGCATCATTAGGCTCAATTGTCAGTCACTGTTCTCTTGGTCAGGGCTAAAGTTAGGAGAAGCCATTATAAAATAGGGCTTGCTGATGACCAAGAACATGGTGTGGTTCTGAAATATTAGATGTCAAAGAGACATAACATATTTAATTTTTAAAATTATGGTGGAAACACTTATAATGATTGAGATTCAGGAATCCTCATCCATGGAGAACTGTAGAGAAGATTACTAAAACCTAGCTTTCCAGGGGCAAGATACATAGGTTTTCAATAAGGAAATTATTTAATTTTATAGCCAGAAGGATTCCTGGATAAATGATCAGGATGCTGAGGACTACAGTCAAATTTCCTTTCTAGTTTGTGTTTGGAATTTTCAGTCCTGGAAACTGTTGATTGAAGAAGATGAATCCCTATGAGAATAAATAATTAGGGCACATTGGAAAGTATACAGTCATTTCTCCAAAGGGACACATGGACATCTAGTCAGTTAACTGTGCCCAAAGAAAAGGAAAATATTCAAACATATTTGAGAACTGTGAACACAATGCAATCTGACATTGATAATGTGGGATGCAAAATCATCTTTATGGCTTTCTTACTAGGATGAGGATAAATGGGGGTCAAATGTCAAGTGGGTTCCTTGTTATAATCCAGGTCACAATGTTTTTGTCCATAAAATGATGCATATGAAGTTTGTATAATTAAAATTCTAAAGACCATGCTAGTTTAACAAATTTCAGTTTCACTTAAGCCAGACAGGGCAAAGAGCATCAGGCTTCTTATGTCTACATTCCTGTTCCATTTATATAAGCAAAATTATCTATTATAATATGTTATCACTGGATTAGTTTACATCCAATGTAAAGCTCAGATCTGAGGGACTAAATGTTTTTAGTGTTCATAGAAACTGCAATGGAATTAGAAAATCATGGCAACACTGTATCTGTTTATGGCATACATTTGTGGTCATTTTCTGTAGGAAAATCATAATCAGTTGGTGAAGATTTTGACTGGGGAATTAAATTCATTAGGTGGTGATAAAATAACAGCCATAATAAGGAAGACTGAACATAGTGCAAGTTATTACCTAAGATGTATATGAATGGAAAGAATGGAAAATCTCTATAAAACCTTAAAAAACACAGATAATCTACATGGACTGTACGATGAAACAGCCATCAAGGCAGAAAATTCTGGAACCCATAACATGACATGTTTCAGCAGGCAATAAATATAGAAATACATGTTTCTTAAGATATAGGATTTAAAAACAATAAAGTATGTTTAATTAGAATCATACAAAGTATTCAGTGCCCTAAAATTTCCTTGTGCTCCATTTACTTTGCTCTCTTCCTCTGCAACCCTTAGGAACCACTTATCTTTTTACTCTCCCCATAGTTTTGACTTTCCCGAATGCCACTTAGTTGGAATCTTAGAGTATATATGCTTTACAGATTGACTTCATTCACTAAGTAATATGCATTTAATTTTTATCATGTCTTATGGCTTTTGAACTTATATCTTTTTTGTGCTGAATAATAGTTCATTGTCTGGGTAAATCACAGTTCATCCATTCACCTACTAAAGAGCATCTTGGTTGCCTCCAAGTTTTAGTAGTTAGTAATAAAAATGCTATAAGTCATCTACATTCAGATTTTTGTAGGGTCATAAGTTTGTAGCTGCTTTGGTTAAATACCAAGGAGCACAATTGCCTTGCATAACCATGTCATATGGTAAGAGTATCATTTTATAAGAAGCTGCCAATCTGTCTTCCAAAGTGGCTGTGACATTTTGTATTTCTAGTAATAATGAAGGAGAGTTCCTGTTGCTTCACAGCCTTATTAGCAGTTGGTGTTATCAGTATTCTAGATTTTGATGATTCAGATAGTTATGTAATGATATCTCATTGATATTCTAATTTCCATTTTCATGATGACATATGATATGTGGAGCATCTTTTCATACTCTTGCCAACTATGTATCTTCTTTGGTAAGGTGTCTATTAAGGTCTATGGTCAATTCCTTTAATTTTTCTTAGGAAAGCAATGGTAACCAGTTTAAATACTTTCCAATAATTGTCTATAAAATAAAAACACCAAATTATTTCATTAAAATGAGAATAAATTGGATAGGGCACCTGGGTGGCTCAGTGGGTTAAAGCCTCTGCCTTCAGCTCAGGTCATGATCCCAGGGTCCTGGGATCAAGCCCCTCATCGGGCTCTCTGCTCAGCAGGGAGCCTGCTTCCTCTTCGCTCTCTGCCTGCTTTTCTGCCTACTTGTGATCTCCGTCTGTCAAATAAATAAATAAAATCTTAAAAAAATTAAAAAATAAAATGAGAATAAATTGGAATGTTTGATATTAAGAATTCTAGCATCATCTAAAAGAGTAGATGGGAACACAAATGAAAGGTAATATTCACCATAACAAATATTGGTTAGCTAATTCCTTGGGAATGAAGCAAAGTATCTAAAATGTTATTTAGGTTTGGTAGAGTAAATAGCATATTTCTTTTGTGTGTTGAACACTGATACAGATTTATTGCCTTAGCATCGGGAACTGCTGTCAGCAAATAACCTTCAGCAGTCAGCCCTTTCAGAATTTTCCTTGGTTGAAAAGAGTTATCTGATCCAAGGTGTGTCTTTCCAGGATCGACTTATATCTCATAAATTCAGTATCCACGTGGAACAAGACTCTGAGGATACTTGATCAATGGATGCAGATACAAGAAAGATAAGGGAGATGTTATTGATGTAAGGTCATTTTCCTGAGATGCTAGATTTAGGAATGTGGCAAGGACTTCCACGTTATAGTAAGTATTAGATGACTTCTAGATGCATGTGAAAAGCAATGGACCAAGTTGAATGAAATCTACTGTCAGAATTATCGTGGTAGTCTATGGATATAGGTGTCAAAAAACTCAAGAGGATTTACATGTTGGAGAAGACATTCTGTATAACACCAGAAAATACACCAGACATTTTTTTTTTTTTTTTCTATAGATAGGCCTGAAAGGTGTACAAATCAAGGAGGGCCATTTGGAGTGTACTAGTAGGAAAACAACAGTATCACAAAGGAACTCACTGGTGGCTCCCCTCAGTTGGCAAAGATTAATGTTGAGAAGAAAGTATGACACAACTCTACTGGCAGAAATAAGGACGATAAAACCTCCAAAAGTAGCAGCCAGGTAGCAGTGCTTAGTACTAGAAACCAGGTGCATGCAATTATAACAAAGATACTACTTGATGTGGTTCTGTGCCAGGCTCAGCCCACTGATAGTGATACAATGGTCTAGGAATACCTGAGGAACTCCTCTGGGCCCACACTACTTCCGATAGCTATTCCATAGGCATTTTCCTGATTGGAGGCAATGTTATGGCTTGACTGGTGCTTGTGATCATTATGATTAAAGATGCACCTGAGCAACAGCCATCAGTGAACTCTGAAAAAACAAAGTTTACTACTTAAGTCTTAGAGGGTACGTGGCAAGCTCAGAGCCACATAGTGAGGTTGCAAGTAAAGAGAGCTGGAATTCTGCCTTTATTGGGTTTGAGGTGAGGGTGGGGGTGCTGCTAGTGTTTCACAGTTTTACTCTTTATTGGGGAGTTTAAATGTAAGAACAGGAATTAAAGAACTGGAAGGGAAAATAAAGCGGTTAGTTATTTAGATCAAGCAGAGCTTAAAAACAAAAACAGAACTCTGTGGGTGGGGCATCCTGGCTATTTATCTAGTCCTGCAACTGGCAAGGTGTTTGTTTTTAATGGAGGACTTTGAAGTAGAGGCTTCAGTAGTCAAAAGCTTAGTGTTAGACACTTACAATTAAAAAAAAAAAAAAAGCTAATTGTCAGACATTTACACAATAAGTGAATTTAATCAGAAGTTGAGGTGGATAAACAGAAAAGGGCACTCTCCTAAAAATTCACAATTTCTTGCCCAGTTTCCAGTTTTAGGATCCAGAATGCCTGGATTGAACAAGAGGCCATATCCCCAAGGAAAAAAAAAAAACAACAACCCTGCAACATCAATATAGTTACGCATGAGATGCTTCATCTGGACCTTCCCCGGAGGAAACTAGAGCCCTATTCCTAAAGTGTACACTGGGGAAAGAGAATACCTAATCATGTCAAGGTCAATTTGAAAAAGATTACACAGTGACAACAATACTCAGAAATCTAACATTATCATGGCACCAGGTTAGAATGATGGTATGTGGGGAATAGATAATAAATGAAGTCCTGTCCAACATTCAATTCACAGTTAATGTGTCCAGGGAGGGACATATCTTGCCACTTTATGGTCCTTGAATATCTAAAGGGGATAGACACACTTGCTAGTTGATACAATACCCATACTGAGTTCTTGGTCTATGTGGTAAAGAATATCATAGTGAGGAAAACAAAATAGAAACTTCTAAAACTGCCCTGCCCATGAATGCCAAGGTAGGAAACCAAAACAATACCACATCCTTGAGAGGAAGAAGATGCAGAAATGAGAATTACCCAAACTATCTAAAGAATGCAAGGCTCGTAATGCTTGTCATATACTCATATAATTCATTAGTTAATGAAGGATTGTTGTCTCAGATACTGGGAGCCTCGTTGGAAGAAGACTTCAGTCATTAGTCTCTGCAGGTTTTGCATTAAATTCTATGTTTGAGTTGGCTTTCTATAGGACCTGATCTAAAACATTTGGGGATTAGAAAATGCTGTGTGTGTGTGTGTGTGTGTGTGTGTGTGTGTGTATAACACCTTACTTTAGCTCTCAGAATACATATTTATCCTCATATGTAAATATTTCTTTCGTTAATTTTAATCAAAGTGTGATGTTATATTGATGAAATACAACTTTTAATAAGTAGGGACTCGTCAATGTGTCTGAAATGCAGGTGTACTATTTTACCATTTGCCAGTAATAGTATGGAAATGGAAAAAATATTTTAATGTATTAAAACCTAAAGCAACATTACTGCTAAAATTAACTTGTATCTAGTAAACCAGAACATAATAAGCATGGTAGTAATAAACTGTTGTGCAGAAGTAACTTATCTACTAAAACAGGTAATTGGTACTTTAAGGATGCAGTACATTTATAAAATGAAAAATATGAGAGGTGGTAACAAATTCCATTTGTAGCACATCAAATAAAACAAATCCAGAGTTAAGTAATGAAAGACTTTAGCCAAAAAGATCATTGCCATAGGGAAGATGAAGAGGCTATTATGGTAGAGTAAATGTTCCAACCATAAGATCTGTAAGTATCTCAAAGATGAGGTAGAAAAAGCCTTTTTTGTTTGTTTTTTCCTTTCTCTCTCTCTCTTTGAGAGAGAGAAAGGCTGTTTCTTATTGGACAGTTGAGCAGGAAATGTCTTTTGTTGAGGCCAGCTGGTTTTCAGGAGAGTTTTTTAAAAGTAGAGCCTGTTATAGATATTATAGAAGCTGCTTAAAGATGGGCCAAAATTCTGGTCCTGGGGAAGAAGAGAAGTTTACCTAAAGTTTGGTCAAGTCAGACATTTTGTCCAGATTGGTATGTGAATACAACCAATTCAGCCAATCATTTATGAGGCAAAGATGCATGATTTTTGCGAGCACTTTAGCAATAGTCACTTAGCATCCTACTTCCTTAATCACAAACAGTAATTTATTCATTTTGCATGAACTCAAGTTTAAAAATACACACACACACACACACACACACACACACACACACACACACCCTGTGTTAGAAGAAAATTGATCTTGCTTTGGATAGGTAATGAACTCAGCTGTGGTTGGACTAAATCTCAGGATTTCTTTAAAAAATACACCAAGTAGAATTCCTTAAAAAAAAAAAACAAAAACACCAAGAGCTCATATTAAGGCCATATATGTAAGTTTAGATGATAGTCAACAATGTCCTCATCCATGTAATCCCATGAGCCAGCTCTTTCATACAGATAAAAAATCATGTCATTTTCCTTTCCCTCAACTAGCACAACCCATTCCTGTGATATGCAAAGGTGTCATACTCTATAGCAAACTCTTTCCTTTACTGTTTTAACAAACCACTCATGATTCTTATTTGTGTTGCTATTCATGTCATCTACTTTAATCAACTATTGTAAACTATTCATTTCCTCACTTCTGATTAATCAGCTGTTTCAACAATAACACACAACATGTATTAAGTATTTACTACATGTGCCAAACACTATTCTAAACAATTTTTATATATTAACTCATTACATTTTCACAAGAATTCTTTGAAGCAATTACTCTGATGTACATTTTACTGATCAAGAAAGGGACACGTAATTCACAGAGGGTCATACAGATAGTAATTCATAGAACATGAATTTTAAACTATGTAGATTATATTAGCATCAGAAGTGCTACTATTGACAATAAGGGCTACACTGTTGTGCAGAAGTAAGCTATCTATTAAAATTGGTTAATACAGCATATGATAATTTATCTTATTTAAAAAATTTGGGAAAACAAATGCTCTTTAAATACACCTTTATACATGTCCTCTGTTCTCCTATGCCTTCATCCCTAAACTAACATGCATATCAAGTATTCCATTTAAAAGTATTTAATTATGTTCTCTGTAATGTTTATGTATATAGAATGACCTGGATCTAAGTATATTGCATATGCCACTAGTTTATCAATTCTATGAATACTGCCACTAGTTTATCAATTTTATGAATATTTTCCTTTCATTTTGCCTGAAAGTACCCTAAAATTCATAAAGATTTTTCCTTAAATGCCTCTGGATAAATTTATTGGACATCTTTTCTTAGAAAATGATTCTGTGTCAAGAACAACACCCTGGATAATGAAGAATTTAGGACCTAGGATATCTTCTAGCATACAGATATAGACTTATTTTTGCTAGAACAGATAACCAGCACTCCAAAGGCACAGTCTAAAATCTATCAAATGGAAATGGCTAATGTCAAAATGACAAGAAATGTACCAAAAACAATTGATAATCAATGGAATGGAGCATCTTTCTGAAAACAAATTGATCCTCTCCTATTTCTGATCACTTGAGAAGATGATATGAATTTTGTATCATTGCTGGAAGCTAATGAAATATATATGAAAGACCCTGCTAAATAGAGGTATAAAAATTCAGGAAAATAAAAGGAATTCTGACTTCAATTAATATCTTTAATCATAAGTTAGAAATTTAAAAACCTAGGAGTGTTCAGTTTTTTGGTGACTTGCTTGGGGGGAGTGGAAAGGATACCTAGATGCTGAAAATAATTGCCCTGTGTTCTAACCATTTAGTTTTATTGTGGTGAAAGAATGTACTTTGAATTATTTAAATCCTCTTAAATTTATTGAGGTTTTTTGTTTGTTTTGTTCTTTTTTTTTTTAATGTCCCAGCAGCTGGTCTATCTTGGTGAATTAACCACATGCAAATATAAAATATATTCTGTTCTTGTTGGATTTTTGTTGGGGTTCTATAAATGCCAACTAAGAAAAAAAATTCACCTTATTATGAAATGAATGTTTCAGCCTCCTACCTCCCCCAATAAATTAATATGTTCAAGTCCTAAGGTGATGGTATATAGGGATGGGCCCTTTGGCTGATAATTAGATTAGGTTATGACAGTTGGGCACTCATGATTGGATTAATGACCATATAAGAACGGATGATTGCACTTTGCCTTTTCCTTTCCCTGTGAGAACATTGGTAAGAAGATGGGCACCTACAAGCCAGCCAAATGGTCTTGCAAGAACTTGCCCATGCTGGCACCCACTTGTCTGACTTCTGTCTTCCAGAACTGTGAGAAAATAAATTTGTTATTTAAGTTATTCAATCTATAGCAATTTGTTATGGCAGCCAGGCTGATTAATATATTTCCCATCAAATCCTTATATATGCTATGTATCATACAGACTAATTTATCAGAATTGAAATAAACTAGAACCCAGGATGATTATATTTGAGCACATATATGTCTACATTTGTGTATTTATGCTGACTTTATTCAATCAGTAGATTATAATTCACAATTATAAAAGTTACTTATATAATTCTAATATAATATCCTTAATATACTTAGCAATTATTTGCAGTAGACTCAATCAGATTAATAGAAACTATTTTTGTTTCTATCAATTAATAAATAATACATTTTTAAATCTTTAGGTGATGTATCAACTTCAGACAAGTTATCTTAAAATCAGCAATATTTTCTACTTTATGTCTTACCAACGGGTATCATTGCCAAAAAGAGATATTCTAAGACTGAAATCTAAGAAATCTAAAATTCACACACACTATTCTCTTGTTTACTACCTTTTGGGGGTCAAGCTACACAAAACCTAGAATATCAATATTCCAACCTTCAAAATAGAAATAGTATTTATAATTATACACCTTTCACAAAGAACTAAGAAAGGATTCAAAGCAGATAATATTTGTGATGATAATCAAGTTACCCCCACATTTCCCTGAATCTTCTATCTAGCTTAATATTTAATATTGCAAAGAGCTAAGTTTTGAGAATACAATAGAGGGTAAAAATAAATAAAGTTACTGAAACTCAAACTATAATCATACATGAAATCTTGAACATTTGCATTTTGCAGTCATAATGTCTTTTCTCTAGCTTCTTTTTTTTTCTTTTTCTTTTTATTTATTTTATTCTGTTATATTATGGTACTAGCTTCTCAAGTATTATTGGCAAATTTAAGAATTAGAAGATTCATGCTGACTTCCAATAACATGTAATGTAAAGCATCAGCCCCCTCTACTCATACACTATATTCAGAATGACTTTGGAGCTATGGAATTATTTAGGTTTTGGGAGGTGTCTGTATCAGTGGAATGGAAGGAACTTAATGGAATAGGAAAAACATGGAGCATTTTCTGTACCCAGAGATCATATGCTTTAGGAGAGAGAGTTGATGCACATCCCAGTAAGGACCCCCACATATAGTTTTGTTTGTTGTTAGCCACATTTTGGAGACCCCTTTATCACCACAAACTAAATTCTAGATAAGAATTAAATAAGGACGTATAAAAGGTGAAGGAAAGAGATGGTGATGGTATCAAAGGACTGCATGTATATGTGAGGTTGAATAAATGATGTAGTTGAGACATTAAAGGGCATGAGTAGAAAAGATAAATGGTGATTTGAGAGAGCAATGCCTGAAATTGAGGTCATACAGGGATTTCCGTTGCTGCTAATAGCAGGTCCTCAGGTATGTTCATGGGAGTGAGCCAATGAAGCAGAGTGGATGAATACATCATTCATGGAAAGGATGAAGAAGTACCGTGGAAAATGATAATGATCCAAGGATAAAATTGTTGATCAATAAGAGAAAATGACTTACTTGTCATTTGATGAACCTACAGGAAAACTTTATTGTAATAAATTGGTTGCTTGTTATTTCAAATTATTTGATGCCCTACCAGTAAGAAAGATGTGTCACTGCCATTTACCATGTGACTTCCAGTGTCTCTTAGTGGGCAGAGAATTCTTCCTAACCCGTAGAGATCAGGTTTAGCTGTGTGACTAGTTTTGGCTAATGGGATGTAAGTGATAGTAGTTAGGGCTTCCAAAGTTATCAATTATTTCTACTATTGTGTCTTTCCTTTTTAATGAGAGAATGTCATATTTAGATAAAGACTATCCTTTCAATGACCATTTAGTATAAAACCCTTAGCAAACAAGGAATTAAAAAAAAACAAATTAAAAATCTTGGAAAACATTTATTTAAAATCCCAAGAGTTAACATCAAACTTAATGGCAATTATTTTCCCCTAGGATAAGGAACAAAGCAAGGATGTTCATTCTTGCCACTTCTATTTTGGTGCAGTTCTTATCCAGTGAATTATATAAAGGATAAATAGCATTAGAATTGTAAAAAGAAAAAGAAAAAAGATCCATTCATCTGTTGATGGACATCTAGGTTCTTTCCATAGTTTGGCTATTGTGGACATTGCTGCTATAAACATTCGGGTGCATGTGCCCCTTTGGATCACTATGTTTGTATCCTTAGGGTAAATACCCAATAGTGCAAAAAGAAATTGAACTGTTTTAGTCACATATAATGACGCTCATAGTATATCCAGTGGAATCTTAAAACATACTGCAAAAACTACAGTGAATTTAGCAAGCCACAAGCCCAATGTAGGAAAATCAGTTATGGTTTTATATATTAGAAAGAAAGGAATATAAAATGGTTCTGTGGGAGGTATTGATTAGATAAGAACAAAGTATACTTTTTGGGAGTGGTGGAAATGTTCTATAGCATCATTCACATGATGGTACCACAACTACCATTGCATTTGACAGAACTCGTTAAAATTCTGTGCTTAAGATGGGCTCAATGTTACTGTATAATATAACTAAATTCTTTTAAGAAAGAAAAGAAATTAAAATAAGCAACAAGTGAAATAACTTTATATTAAATTAAGTGACTATTATCTTAAGTATGTAGAAAACAGATTGAAAGTTAATAGCTCATTTATAGTACCAGAGAAGAAAATAAAACATTTTGGTTTAAATTCAAAAGTATTATCTAAGAGTTAGATGATAAGTTTAAGGTTTTCATAGCCAAACTGAAAGAATATCTGGGTAAATCAAAGTATATACCACACTTACATTTGGTACACACACACATTTCCCAAAGACTAACTAACCCCTTATCTAAGAGCATTTATTTTATTTATTCTTTATATATTTTTATTTTTTTAAAAGATTTTATTTATTTATTTGACAGACAGAGATCACAGGTAGACAGAAAGGCAGGAGGAAGCAGGCTCCCTGCAGAGCAGAGAGCCTGATACGGAGCTTGATCCCAGGACCCTGGGACCATGACCTAAACCGAAGACAGAGGCTTTAACCCATTGAGCCACCCAGGCACCCCTAAGAGCATTTATTTTAGAACTTGGCAAAAACAAAACAAAACAAAACAAACAAACAAACAAAAAACCCACTTATCTTAAAAAAAAAAGTAAATAAGTATAGGCCACCAGAAAATTCTGAAAAAAAAATAAAAAAGGATACTGAGGGATACTGGAAATTAAAAAGCAATATTAAACTATTATAAGTACTTGAAAACAGTAACAGTCAACTTACAGGCAATACAATGGCACTAAATTCACATCTCTCAATAGTTACCCTGAATGTTAATGGGCTAAATGCCCCTGTCAAAAGACACAGGGTATCAGAATGGATAAAAAAACAAAACCCATCTATATGTTGCCTCCAAGAAACTCATTTTAAGCCCGAAGACACCTCCAGATTTAAAGTGAGGGGGTGGAAAAGAATTTACCATGCTAATGGACATCAGAAGAAAGCAGGAGTGGCAATCCTTATATCAGATCAATTAGATTTTAAGCCAAAGACTATAATAAGAGATGAGGAAGGACACTATATCATACTCAAAGGGTCTGTCCAACAAGAAGATTTAACAATTTTAAATATCTATGCCCCCAACGTGGGAGCAGCCAACTATATAAACCAATTAATAACAAAATCAAAGAAACACATCAACAATAATACAATAATAGTAGGGGACTTTAACACTCCCCTCACTGAAATGGACAGATCATCCAAGCAAAAGATCAGCAAGGAAAGAAAATATTTCCAATTGTTAGAGTAGTTCATAGGGTGATATTAGAAATTGTTTTGTTAAATATTATATAACAGTGTTATCATGTATTGATAATGTATTTTATATTAAACCATGTTTTACATTAGATCCTCAGAACTCATTTTACAGCTGAAAATTTTTGTCCTTTTACCAACCTCTTCCTATTTCCCCTACCCCTAGATCCTGACAACCAGTTTTCTACTGTTTCTATGTGTTTGACTTTTTTCACTAAGATTCTACATATAAGTGACTCCATGTAGTATTAGTCCTCCTGTCTGGCTTATTTCACTAAGCACATGGTCCACAAGGTCAATTCATATTCTTACAAATGGCAGGATTGTCTTCTTTCTCATGGGTGGATAATACTCCATTGTATACAATATATCTACACCACATTGTCCTTATCCATTCATTCATGCATTGATCCATTTAGGTTATTTCCAATCTTGGCTATTGTGCATAAACAGATTGTTTAAATGTTTGCAAAATGTAGTAGGCTGAATAATGCCTTACCAAGGATGATCCTATTTTAATCACTGGAACTTCTGAATGTTATATGTCAAGAGGAACTTTGCAGATATAATTGAAAGATCATGAGATGGAGAGATTTTCTGGATTTTCCAAGTGGGTCTCGGAGACAGGAGTTTCAAGAGAGTAGTAAGAGAGGTGATGATGGAAGCAAGGGGTAGGAGAGATGTAAGAGCCTAGAATGTAAGAGCTTAGATAACCACTAGAAGCCAGAAAATACAGGAACTAGATTTTCTCCTGAAGCCTTCAGAAGGGATATAATTTTGACATTGTCTTGATTCTACATGTCTGGACTTGGAAACTGTAAAAGAGTAACTCTTTGTTGTTTTAAGCCACTAAGCCTGTGGTAGAATGCATGGCAGCAGCAGGAAAGGGATACAGAGTTAAAAATGATATGGTTACATTGAAATTTCTGTTTATAGTAGATTGCAATAAAACATTTCAGAAAGGAAAATGGCTAAAGTAATTTTAGTAAGATTTATGACTTTGGCAAAGCTTTGTGGTAGAAAGCATAGTGTTGATTACACTGTTTTCTATTTTTATTGAATATTTTATATTAAATAGTTGCAATTATGTATCTTAAATAACCTCTATTTGAAAATGGATGGTTTCTGAGAGAGTGTAGGAGAAAGAATCTTATGTATGTTTGTCAGGGTCAAGACTGTCTCTTTGAAGACTAATGCTAAGTTGGAAAAAGTAGAAGAAAAAGTTAAGTTAAAAAGAGGGAAAGAAATACAGTTTGTAGGGAGTTCTGGGAAAAGTGAAGCAAGACCAATATAAAAATGGACATTGTCAAGGGCCAGATGACTGTGGACTTTGAAAACTATAGTAAGATTTACATTCATTTGAAACATGAAGTCATCGAAGAGTTTTAAACAGGAAGAAGAGACAGTCTGATTTATATTGTATAAATTACCTGCTGTTTGCTCTACTGCATTCGAAGCATGAACCATGGATGGGATTTAGGAGTCTCTGGCAGCGCTCTAATTAAGAGAAGATGGTGGTTGACACAGGACTGTGGAGATGATGAAAAATAAATCTGTGCACATGTGAAAAACAGGATAGGCTTTGCTGGTGGATTAATGTGGGACAGGGGAATGGACCAGGATAATCTGTCATGCCTGACAGTCCTGTGTTTTTTCCATAATAAAAATATAAGTGAGGCATTTTGGTTTATTATGTTACAGTTTTGGCTTGAATTAAAAATCAGAAGATTGGGTTCTTTTTTATTTTTGACATTTTATTTGGTCATTTGTTATACATTTTAACTCTATTTTTTTTGTCATGTATTTTGCCCCTGCCACTGGTTCATTTCTAAAAAGCTTTTAATAAACAAGTATTGTTGACAGCCTATAGCTCTCCAGGAAGTAGGAAGGTAATACAAGTCTGGTCTCTGCCTTCTGGAAACATTGATTTTTCACTTAATGATTCTAGGGGTCATTTGAAGGCTTACTTTGATTATAGAGTCAGAATCTTTTAACATGTGAGTGGCATATAATTCATGAAATTATATGAAAGCTACAACTAGATTTAATGACATAAAATTTCTTGTTTCTTATAATACTATTTTAGGGAATTCCTAAGTTTTCTATTAATTTTTAAACTAATTATTTGATAATTTAAATATGAAAATTTGAAAATGTTCAATAAAAAATCTATAAACTTTAAATAACACATAATGTAATTGTTTTAATATACTATCAAATTCTAGGAATGACATTTCATATTTCTATGCTTTTTGTCTTTATCACTACATTAACAACAACTTTCCTAAGTATTAACATTTAAGTTGATTTCTACAGCACTATGATGGATTTTTGTCAGCATTTTTTGTATTTTTAAAGGCTAATTTTTCTGTCAGCTTCAATACCCATAAAATTAAATGAAGCAACAGTTTACAAATTATAATGTATTAATATGGGCTATTCATGGAAGTTCCTAATTCACAAATGAGCTCAGGCTCATTTTCTGTGGAGAAAAAGGAAGATAAAAGTAAAAGTCTAGTTAAAATTGTTATCACAATTATATAAAATTTTAAATGGCTACAGACTAATTAGTTCATTAAAATCATTACTGTGTCAGTAAGTTGAACACAAATCTGACATGTAATGCAAACAACATTTTGAAAAATTTGATTGAAAATTCTTGAAGTAACTTTATTCAGATAATACCAGACTGAGAAATGATGTTGGAATTCAAAACAGAGGCTTTCCCTACTTTATTACTGGTAGCTCTGTCCATAAGAAATTATAAGTAAAGATACAACCAAGCTGTGCATGCTTCTCTCTTCCACAAAAAACTTAACAATCATATTTTATTTTCTGTTTTAACACTATTTTCTGTTTAACACTGATAAAAAGTTTTTTTTTTTCTTTTTCTCCTGAAACTAAGATGGTAAACATCAACTGACAATGTTTAGATACCTTCAGCAAATAAGAAACAAAGAAAAGGGGTGGGAGGAAGATGAGATTAAAAATTAGTGAAGGTAGCACCAAGTCTTTGAAAGAGGTTCTTAAGCTGTCCTAACTCTTCCTCTGAATATAAAGACTGCTTTAGATCTGTCAAGATCTCAAAGTGCCCTCCATAGTTTCATGCATGCTGGCAGGAGACACAGAAATGGATCAGAGACAAAAGACTGTTACTCATAGCACAGCTGGTGTCTGTATTTCATATTTCCATCAGTCACTCAAGTCTTTCAAATCCTATGGGGATCATGCAGATGTAGGTCCAGGTAGATGCTAAGCATGTAGTGCTTTTGTTACAGAGCTTAAAAATCCTGAGCTTAATAAACCCGGATCTTATAAAGGACTTCAAACAAACATGTTCAACCTTTGCCCCAGAGGGAGACATTGTCTTTATCGTGCTGTATAGCAAACAAATCTGTGCTCTGCTCCAGATGAAGATGTTATCTTTCTCTTTCAGAGATATTTGCTCTACAAACATCCTTAAAAAGATGGTGTAGAAACAAAATCTATCAGTATATCTGCTCACAAGGCTTGCAGAAATGTGAAATATGTGGAAAACATTTTCCAGTTGGTTTACCTGCTAAAGGGGAAATATTGATCATTAAGTATGTGTTTGTGAAGCAGGGGAAATTGCTTATGTAGTGATACTGTTTCAAAAGATGGGCAGGTTCTATTTCTAGCCCTATGGTGTTAGAAAAATTACTTAACCTTTTGATCCCTACTTCACATTTAAAATAAGGAAAATTTTATATGCTAATTTTGCATCCCTAAAGAAATACTGTTAAAATACATTGATAATGTATATGGAAAAAGTAGGGTGAATTTTAAAATAGGGTATAGTTTTTGGTTATATTAACTATATATATATATATATATATATATGAAACTATATATATATATATAAAGTTTTGGTTATATTAACTTGAATTGGGGTAGATAGCTCTCATTTTTATTAAATTCTTTGTCATAAGTTATATGAACTATATGAAAATGATAATGAATTTTAAAATTTTATTTTTATTTAAAAAATACAAGAAAATGTTACATACTTTTTCCTGTCTAAAAGAGCACTTAAAAATATCCAATGGTTTATTTCAGAAGCCCTTCAACATTATTCACTAATACTGCTCTCCAAAAATATGAGAATTTAACTGTCAGAAATTATTTTTCATTAATATATGATCTATGCTTTAGCTAATTAAATATATCATCTAATTTTACTGAAGTAAAGCTGACATGAGATTTGAATTTCATGTATTTTCTTACCAGAAAAAATAGGTTTATAGCAATTTTCCCTAAAACAATTTCTATCTCTAATAAAAACTTGAAGTCTGAATCATGTGAAAGGGTGTACTAGCTGTTTTGATTTTTATTTTCTTCTCACTTTTTTTTAAAGACTTTATTTATTTATTTGAGAGAGATACAGTGAGAAAGAGTATGAGGGGCGAGAAGGTCAGAGGGAGAAACAGACTCCCCATGGAGCTGGGAGCCCGATGTGGGACTCTAGCCCGGGACGCCGGGACCGTGACCTGAGCAGAAGGCAGTTGCTTAACCAACTGAGCCACCCAGGCACCCATCCTCTCACTTTTTATTTTAAATATTTTAAGCCTACAGAAATGTTGCAAACATTGTATAGAATTTTAAAACATATATGCATCATCTAAATTCATCAGTGGAGTTTTGTCTCAGTACCTCTCCATACACATATAGTTTTTGAGAAGTTGTGGTAGATACAACTCTTGATAATGGACTATATGTCCAATGGAAAGTGGAATTCTATT
Organism: Mustela erminea; assembly: GCF_009829155.1. Lineage (NCBI taxonomy): Eukaryota > Metazoa > Chordata > Mammalia > Carnivora > Mustelidae > Mustela > Mustela erminea. Next base: position 49,238,705 of record NC_045628.1, on the reverse strand, counting down.
TACATAATAGCAACTACTATATATTTATCACTATCAGACAATTTAACATTGATATGATATTGCAATCTACTGTACAATCCACATTCAGATTTCCTCAGTGGTCCCAATAGTAAATTTTGTTTTTTTCTTGTCTTTTTATTTTTTTCTCTTTTTCCAATCTGAGATGCAGATATCATGTTCTTTTTCTTTTATCTTCTGGATCTCCATTTCTTATTCTAGAAGGGATGCTTCTGGGATGTATCTGTGGCTTTAAGGTCTTAAGTTATCATAATTCACTGTGATCTTCCAGCATTGCTATGTGAGTCCCTCAGTATATTTTTATATTCTGCCAAAAGTTGGGTCCAGCTATTATCAAATACTTGTTTATAGATGATTTCACTCAGAACGATGTTCTTCTTTTGAGGGTAGTTGTTGGCAATTTGTGTTTCATAATACCTAAGACTGTCAATTACACTTTCTTCCTTTTGCTGTTGCCACCCACATTTCTCTGCATGGATTCCCTGTTGATCCTGTTTTGTCATCACTCACTAATGCCCTGCATTTCAGGGATAGCCCTTGACAGTACTATTGAAGAAGTTATCAATATCTTTATTTTTTAATATCTTTCAAATGCATTGACTTCTTGCTGAAGTTTAATACATATATACATACATAGAAAAATCCTCAAGTCATTAGAGTTCACTCAAGTGAGTTTCTTAACCAGAACTCCATTTTTCCCCACAAAAGGAAACCAGAATTGATAAGCTCCAAGTATTTTTTAAAAAACTACTTTATACAGAGTGGACTCATACAGTGCATATACTTATATGTCTGGCTGCTTTCGCTCATCATTAACTTCAGGAAGTTCATTCATCTTTGGACTAATTCTCTCATTCCCTTTGCCCTATTGTTCCCATTATGTCAATATGCATCTCACTCTTATACTGATGGACACTTGGGTAGTTTTGAGTTTGTTTCATTATAAATCATTACTAATCATTCTAAATACCTGGCTTTTGGTGAATATATAAATATATGCCCCTTCTCCCCCAAGCATGTATGCACACAATTCTACTCCTTTAGCCCCACCCATGTAAGGGAGAAACTTTTTCTGCCTTAGTCTCAGAATCAGTGATTTCTCTTAGAAACCCTGGTTCCTTTTATTGAAGAATGGTATTGGAAACCAACTCTGGATTCTAGATCTGCTTGCTGATATTGATGGTTCACTTTAGACCATGTCATCTGAAAAATATATATGTGTATACTAAGCAGTATATAAACAAATATGTATAAACATTTCTATATATAACTATCTATAAATATATTATGTAAAATTTTATTTTATCGATGTTTTCACTCCTAATCCATTTTTAAAATGCTTTATTCCAGCCTCCTCCCCTTGAGGATTTGTAAGTTCCCATTCCAAAACTGAGGAAAAGTATTCCTACCACCTGACATGCCTTTAAATGTTCAATTCTCATATGTATATATAGCAGTATCAGAAGTGTTGACCTGTACACATAAAGGAAACAATTTTTCACTTATTTTACAAGGCTAATATGCATTTTCTTTTGCCTTCAGTCTTATAGGTGTAACTTATTTCCAAAATTACCTGGAGGAGCACCCCCCACCCCCAGCCAGCCACACCTGACACTGCCCTTACTATGGTTGTTTTATGCATTTGCAATACAGTTCATTCTCTTGTTACAGTTTGCATTCCTTCTTGTGATTCTCCTTCTCCCCCCCCCCTTTTTTTTTGTAAACTGGCATAAATGTATTCTTTTTGCTGTGAAGTTCTATTAATTTTGAAAAATACATAATACCGTATCTCATGGAGAATATTTTTACCGCCGTCAATGTCTCCTGCGCTTCAATTATTCATTCCTCTCCCTTCCTCTCACACTCCTGGAAATCTGTGGTCTTTGTATTGTTTCTGTGCTTCTGCTTTTCCCGGAATATCATATGATGGAATCATATGAAAGAAGCTAGCTTCTTTCACTTCAACATGCATCTAAGATTCTTTTGTATCTTTTTGTGAATTGATAGTGCATTCATTTTGTTAGGAAATAATATGATAGCATATGGTATAGACCAATTTATTGAGTGATTGTAGATATATTGTTAAATTTTCATTTTGGAAATTAAGAGTAAAGTTGCTATAGACATTCCTGAGCAAGGTTTGTGTGGACGTAAATTTTCAAATCAGTTGTGTTAATACCTAGGAGTGTGAATGCTGAATTGTATGGTAGGTCAAGTTAACTTTGTAATAATTCCTGAACTGTCTTCTAAATTTGAAACATTTTACATTCCCACCAGTAATGAATGAGAGAGAATTCCTATCACTCCACATCCTCACCAAAACTGGTACTCTAAGCTTTTTTTTTTCCTTTCTTTTTAAATCTAGCCAATGTAATAGGTATATAGGAATATTTTACTGCTGTTTTCATTTGCAGTACCCCAATCATGAATAATATTAAGCATCTTCCCTTATGTTTACTTTTCATCTGTACATCTTCTTTGGTAGGTATCTGTTAATATAGTTAGCCCATTTTTAATATTTTTTTTTCTAATTGTTTAATTTAAGAGCTCTTTGTGTGTTTGGAGTGGCAACAGAGAACTTCCTCGCCTTACTCCTTCATCATCTTAGGGGGAAAGTGTTGCTTTTTACTATTAACTGTGTTAGCTGTTGGATTTTTGTAGATGTTCTTTATTAAGCTGAAATCTCTGTTCCTAGTTTACTGAACGTTCTTATCATAAATGGGATGATGCATTTTGTCAAATGCTTTTTCTGAATCAGTGTGACCATATGATTTTTCTTCTTGATCCTGTTGATGTGGTGGATTATACTGGTCATTTTTTGAATGTGTAACCACACTTGCATACTTGGAATAAATTCTACTTTGTCATGGTACGTAATTCAGTTTACACATTGTTAAATTCAGTTTCATAATATTTTATTGAGATAAGTTTTGTTTTGTTCTGCATCTGAGGTAATGAGAGATACCCATTTGCACATTTTTTTGTTTTTATCTGGATTTGATATTAGTGTAATACCAGATCATAGAATGATTTAGGAATTTTTTCCTTGTATTTCTAGAAGACATGGTGAAGAATTGGTATCATTTATTTTTCTATGATTTTTGAACAAAACAAGGATTCATGTTTCTATCCTGACTATATTCTCTTCTATAGCAAATTTGACTACCTGGAATCCCTACTAGAAGAACACAAGGCCATTAAGGAAAAAGTTTAGGATTATTTTGTCTGTCAACTAGATTTTAAAATATATTTATTGACTTCTTACCAAATGAAAACATTTACATATTTTAAAATTCCTTTAACATGGGCTTTTTTTGTTCATTACTATATCCTTAAGTAGGCCAGTACATAACAGGCCCACAATAACTAGTCTTTGCCTCATAATGGAACATACACAATAAAAGACATTTAGAAAAATGTTTCAAGATCTGAAAATCAACTAGATCACTTAGGTTAAAGGAATAAATTCATGACTTTTAATGCTTAATAAAAGCTGTAGATGACTACTTGCAGACAGATAAAGGCATGGTGAAGTATTTTAGACCTTTTATACCAATTTGCCTCCTACAAATGAACAGACTGAAACAACTGTGGAGCTGATTTTTCACCATATGGTATGGCATCTAAACATCCAACACTTTTGAAAAATTCCCCATTATGAGAACTAGGTCATTGAAAATGATACGTGGACATTTGCATATTAACACTTTAAGAAGAGCACAGTTCTCAAATTGTTAGAATCCTCACTGTCATACAAATAGAAAATGAGCATGTGTCAGTGTCACATTTAACTCCTTAATGAGAGAACCAGCAGGATGGAAGAGCTTATTAAAATTGTATATGAGGAACGAAGACTCATAGTCATTGTGGACAGAAATGCTGAAATATGATTGCTAGTTTCGAGAACTGTAAAGAGTCTCAAGAATTGTGTCCTACTTGCAAGCTAACAACTTGGTTTTGCCACAGTTTGTGAACACATGACATTCCTTGGTTAAAGGCTAAGAAGACAGTTAATTATTCACAGAAAAATCAGAGTTTAACATTTTTTTGTACCATTCCTTGAGCTCCAATACCAACTCAAGGCAACATGTTGCAAGTTGGATATGGCAAAGAAAAATGGGCACTCCACAGGTTTAATAGTTTAAAAACTATTGCAAAAGGATAGAAAATACTGTCTTTTATGGGTGCAGTCCCCATGTAGGAGCTAAGGGGTTTCTTCTCTGTAATCCTTGAGGAACCAAAAGAACCTTTGGGCAACCTCTGGACAAGGAGGAAAAACAGCAAGTCCATTGCAATGTGAGGAAGATGGAACTCAATAAAATCGAAAGAAATGGTGGGGGTGTTGGGGGGGTATTTTTGAGTGCTGTGTTGAATTAGTGGGAAAGTACTGCCAAATGTTAGCTGGAAGTGGTCAATGTGATATGGCCACCTATGTTTGTAACTGGTGCTTATCTAAGTTAAGCTCCTACCTACCCTCTCTTCCCCACTACTCCAGAGGAAAATACTCTTTCTGTCTTCCCTGTCAATTTGCTATACAACTCCCTGGAAAAGGTAGTCTGGTACAAAGGTGGTCTTTCTCTCAAAATGTGTAGAAATAGGAAAGACTGAATAGATAATTGTCTCCAAAAGTTAATTTAGCTATAAACCTGGATAATATGTTATGGACAACAAAAATCTAATATCTTGGTTAATTTTTATATTAGGAAAAGAACAAATATTTTTTAAGCCTTCTAACGTTAATCTTGATCTCTCAGTAGTTTAAAACACATGCCCTATAATAAATAAATATTGAAGAAATTTAAATTTCTTGAAAATCAGATGACCCTTTGCTGGATTTCATAGAAAAATGCTACAGCATTATGAAAAGGTCACATATCCACATGCTTGCCTTTTCCCTCCAAGGTTTTTTTTTTTTTTCTCTTCAACAGTGAAACCTGAGACCTTAAATAATATCTAAATATTATTCCTAATCACAAATAGAGTGGGTTTGTTGTGCTTTTGTGCTGAGATCATTGAAAGGATTTCTGGCTTATGTACCCTTTTCCACTGCATTTTTATAGGTAATGGAAATTTAACATGAATTTGATGAACAGCATATATGTAAAATCAAAATTGTAAACCATGTTTGTACACCTGATAGTATTACACTAGTTCAGCAACGGCTACTGAAGGTAATCTGTGAATTTATGACAATATGTTGTGTCTGTTTTGTTATGTTTGACTAGTTCATTTACCTAGATGTAACAAGTTGTGTCAATTAACATACCTTGTTGTATTGTAAGTATAAAGTCATAGGATATTGAGGATACAAACTTAACTTCTCTCCTGAGACTTTAAAAAGCAGGGGTTAACATTTTTTTTTTTTTTACCAGATCTAAGGCTGGGGCCCTACAGTAAAAGAGCTTGATAGAGGAAATGAAGATAAATATTTTGAACATAGGTAAATAACCATAGTATGAAAATAAAGGGTCTGATTAAAAGCTTTGTATATAATATTGGTTATTATTCTAAGGAGTTGGAAGATAAAGCCAGTCAATTAATGCAATTTTCTACAGAGGAATTTCTTTACATTCCTTAAAAGTTTTCTTATTTTGTAATCCACATTAAGTTTTCCTGCAAGCATATTTTATGAATCCTAAGGGATTTGTTAAAACTGGATGCCATCCAGAGAAGTTTTCATTCCAGTTTTCACAGACACTATCTCTATATTGATGTGGGAGATAGATAAGAAATAAATGTTCTTTTCCAAATGCCCATGAGAAAATAGAGTATTAAAAAATAATATCTCACTTTTTCTTGGGTCATTGCTTCTAAGATGACAAAGAAAAGAAGGTACAGTTGTCATGGCAGAAAGGGTCTCTGCCTGCCCCAGGAAAAGCCATTAAGAATTTTATCATTTGACACATAGTAGAGGCCACAGCTTTCAGGTACACTCTAAAATGAGTGTCACTGATGGTTCTGTGCTTCCCAAGCTGTCTGTGAAACCACTTTACTTCATGAGTTGTTATTGACAGCATTGTCGTCAGAACGAACACCCTCCCGTTTTAGACCTTCAGATGCTGCCCCAAAACCTCTATTAAGGAGTGGATTCCTTAATCTGAAGAAAAAATTAGTCTCTGGGGGAAAAAAAAATGGAAATTATACTGTATAGCAAAAATATTTTTTAAAAATCACATTTCAAAAGAAATGACCACAAATAATTTTCTCTGATTAGTTTAATTCATTCCTGTGATTAATCCAAATCCACTAGATCTTGTGTTTTCATTCGATTTTCACAAAAAGTCATCTGTTTTTGGAAGAAAGTTCTGGAGGTCTTGACTCAGTGTCTTTCTTCAGTAATATGGTTATTGTTCATGGTGGTAACATTAACTTGCACCAATAATAGATATTCTTTGCAATATTAATAACCACATGTGCTTTCTATAGTCCTTGCTCTGAGATATGGGCTTTTGATATTTTCCCTGAAGAAATCCCATGAAATAAAGTAAAGTGACAATCGATGAGAGCAAAGACTACCTATTTGTGGGGTGGCAGGATCGAGGAGACCAAAAACAAAAAGTGGAATGACTTTTTTTTTTCCAGATCAGTCCTTAATATCAGTTAGAGAAGAGAAGATGCCCATGTTGACATCATTAATAACTGTGTTTTAGCATACTTAGCAAATAGATACAGTGAGGTTCTCACCAAATCTTCAGGGCCTATTAGTTTTATTTTATTTTATTATTTTATTTTATTTTGTGAATTCATTCGTAGGATGAATTTCTCTTTTTCACTGATGCATTTTATCCCATTTTGGATTAAATATACAGTGTGGCTAATTAAGAATTAGGAAATACACCCAAATCTTTCTAATTTCCTTCTTACTTTTGTGTGCCAAGCTTGGGTTTAAAAGTTGAAGGAATAAGCCATTCATGTTTTGCCCATTTGGGAAAACAATAATTACTTCTGGTGTTAATACATCAGCAGTTTTATTTTTCTGAATGTAGGTTAAGGTAAAAGAAACAAAAAGGTTGGGGTGGAGCACAAGTGAATGGTTTGACTTAGTAGCCTCATTAAAAATAACATCAGCTTCTGCAGATGTGAGAAACTTCTGTTCAGATTTTTCAAAAGTAATTTAAAAGCATGATAAATATCAACTTAAAGTCAATGGCTTTTGAAATAAGATTTAATGAGAAAAGAAACCTCTACTCTCTGGGAAGATTACCCAGAAGATAAAAACTTTTTGAAGATTGCAGTAAATTAACATAGCGTAAAATTTACCATCCTGTTTTTAAGTACATAGCTCAATAATGTTGGGTGTTCATGTAAGTGTGAAAAAGATCTCCAGAACTTCTTCATCTTGCAAATCTGAAACTCTGTACCCATTAAGTAACAGCTACACATTCTCAGCTATGGAAACCCTTGGCAACAAACATTCTACCTTGCATCTTTATAAATTTATTTATTTTTGGTAGTGTGTAGAAGTGGAATCATATAGTATTTGTGTTTTTGTGAATGGTTTATTGCACTTTGCCTAAAGTCTGCTAGGTCATCTATGTTATTAGTGTTTGTCCATTTTCTTCCTTTTAAGGCTGAATAATATTATACTGTATGAATATGTCACATTGTGTTTATTTATCTATTAATAGACTCTTGGGTTGCTTTCAACTTTTGGCTATTGTGAATAATGTTGCTATGATCATAACTGTGCAAATATTTCTTCAAGATCTTGCTTTCAGTTCTTTTTGTGATATACCGAGAAGTGAAATTGTTGAATCATATGGTAATTCTTTTAAAATTTTTGAGGAACCACTATACTGTTTTCCATTGCACCTGTACCTTTTTACTTTCCCTTCCAACAGGGCAAAGCTATCCTGATTAGTGTGAGCTGTTATTTCAAAGAGGTAATAGTAACTTTTTACTACCACTTATTAACAACAGTGTATATATTCCAAAGCCAAGTTTGAACCACCCATCTTCTTCTTTCTATTACAAATAAATTAAAAAACTATTAACTTTAATAAGATTTTACATTAATATTTTGATCACACATATATAAGTGCATACATATAGTGCATATCTACATGCATAGTCATATATACATGTATACATACAAGTATGTATAGGTAGAGGGCAATGTTATTTAAATCTCCCAAGCTTAATTTCAAAATATAATTAACCTTATATTTAAAGTATGAGGAAAGGCATTCATTTCAATATATGTACAATCTGTGGAAGTAAGTAAAGTCACTCCTCAGTGGCCTATTTTTTTTTCTTTTTCAATGATTTTAAGTTTCTTTAAATATTTTTCACCAAACCAAAGACCATTTGTTAACTATCTCCAAATATTAGCTCAAGATCTTAAAATGATTAAAGGATTTAGGAGATTATATTTGTTTATATTTTTAGGACAACACAATCCCTGTATATAAGTTTGTTGTTGGCATAGCTTTAAAACATTTTACACAGAGAGTTCTTGAAGTAGCTAAGTAACCAGGAACAGTTTGAATTTTTTTTTTTTTTTGGTAAGTCAATTTATTTGTAACCATGTCTGTTCTCATAACTTCAAATGTTTTGTGAAAACACTGATAATTTCTCTGACCCATGAAGCTAATGTAGAACACTACAGGAATTTAAAAATAATTAGGTTTTTCCCTAGGAAGTAATCTCCATGCCTCATACAAAATTAAATGTATATAGTATTATATTTTATACTCTGATATATTCAAGATAAAGATAGCTCCTTCTAGACAAATTTTTCAATCTAGTATTATTCAATCACCTTGCTTAAGTTTGTTATATACATTTGTATTGGGGCTCCTGGGTGGCACAGTCAGTTAGTGTCCAACTCTTGGATCCAGTTTAGGTCATGATCTCCTGGGTTGCAGGATTGAATCCAGCATAAGACTCCATGTTCAGTGCAGCATCTGCCTGAGATTCTCTCTCCTTGTTCCTCGGCCCCTACTCCCCCAACCCTTGCTCCATGGGCTCTCTCTTTCTCTAACAAAATCTTAAAAATATATGTACAATATCTGAAAGAAAACAAACAGAAATAATGGATAGTTGCCTTGTTTTTATATGAATTTCCTTCATTCTTCATATTTGTCAGACATAGGTTGTAGATTTCTTGGACTTTGTCTTTCATTCACTCTGGGATTTTGCAGTGCTCAGACCCAGGAATTTGTCAAACAAGTTAACAATAAACAGTGATAAAACTAGAAGCCTATTACTCTACTTCAGTGTTTCTCAACTGTGAGTTGTTTTGCCCAGAATCCTCCTCCCAGGGATATTTGGCAGGATATGAAGTTTTATCAGGTTGCCATAACTAGCATAACAGGGGAAGGGAGAGATGAATTACTGCTAGAATATGGTGGATAGAGACTGAGGAATTGCACAAGGCAGCCCCCAAAACAAGGACTTATCAGTCCCAAAAATCAATAGTGCTGGGACTAAGAAATCCTGCTGTACTTTATTTTCAAACTCTCAGATGTTCAGCCAAGCAAGCTGTTTTTCATATCCAAGGACCTCGTACCAGGTGTCTAGTAACTAATTGAAAGACTGATGACAGTGCTCAGATTCTCACTCTTAAAGACAGCACCCAGATCTATCAGTTCCCAACTGGAATGTATGTTAAGAAATAGATTTCTCGATTCTTGATTTTTGAAACACAAAAGAGGCCTTAAGTAGATCAGATGGAAGAATGGTCTTCAGAGTTGATACAGGAGATTTTGAAGATGAACCCATATTTGTGTGTCATGACAAAAATTTATCATTTGGTTTTAGAAGTTCCAGAATAGGAAGGTCCATGTAAGCCGAAAGACCTCAAAGTTTTGGTGTTAAATTTGGTCACTGTCGGGCAAGCCCCTATGATGAGGAGAGAACAAAGACAAGAGAAATGTAGCTAAAATTGAATCTCCTTACAATCCACTGATAAATACCAGAGATATGCGGAGTGTGACATTCTTCAGGGAACTCATGGCTGTCTTAATGCTGATGTTTCGGTGGAGATTAGAAGAAACCCTAGCGATAGCCAGACCTCTAAGTTTCTGTAGACCCTACATTCAACATACAGAAATTCCTTATAAGTATAGATTATCTCTACACTGGTCCCCACCTCCACAGACTCAACAAGGTAACCAGTCACTCTTCACAATCACAAGTGTGGCTCTTTCTGCTCATGGGTCCTGTATCCATGCTATAATAAAAGCACATTTTTGCACCATAAAATGCCTTAAAATTTCTTCCTTGACTATTGTATTCAACAGTCCCGCACCACATATAGTACATTACTGCATATAATCAAATTAGCCAGCAAAAGGACTATACTACCTTTTGGCATCTACAAAGGATATACTACTTAAGGACCCCAGAAGATGAGATCTTTCATACTAACTTATTATAAGGTTTAACCACATTCATTATATATGGGGTAATGAAGTAGCAAAATAAAGGGCATTACAAGTCTTGAAATACAGATAATGGAAACATTAGGAAATATCCAAGGGCCAAAATTAGAAAAAACTATAGTATTGCGAGGAACATAGTTTATATTTTCAGATTTAATGGGAGATAATGATAAGCATAAGTTTAGGAGTTCTAGAAATTGATGGGGGAGAGCAAGAAATTGGTATTTTTATACTAGTTTTAATGAATTTCCTCTTGAAAATTATGCTTATACTTTGTCCATCTCAATAAAAATAATATGCTACACAGATACCATTTAAATGTAACATCTATATAATTATTAGTCAAATTCATAATTATGATTGGTCTTTCTAAGACTCTTAGTATTATTTCTCATTAATTATACAAATGGCCTATTAGTATAAAACATTAATACTTATAATATGTTAAAACATTTTGTCATATTTCCTGTGTAGAGAAAGCTCAAGTGTTAATCTATTTCTGTCTTTATGTAAGAATAAGAAAAATAGGGGCACCTGGGTGGCTCGGTCCTTAAGTATCCACCTTAGGTCATGATCCCTGGGTCCAGGGATTGAGCCCTGCATCAGGCTTCCTGCTCAGTGGAGAGCCGATTTTCTCTCTCCTACTCCCGCTGCTCGTGTTCCCTCTCTTACTGGGTTTCTCTCTGTCAAATAAATAAAATCTTAAAAAAAAAAAAAAAAAGAATAAGAAAATAGTATGCTAACTATACAGTGGATTTAGGTAAACAGGAATAAACTTATTCTATAAATACTGATTTGTCGATTAGTTTTTTAAAAATTTACAACTCATAATAAAGCATCTCTAATGCTAAAGAGATTTGAGTAAGTTGAACTAGAATGTTTTGCTGTGACCAGCACGAATTTCCTCACAATATATAAAATATAGTTCAAAAAATTCATTTGTTCATAATCAAAGATACACATTTGGTTACCATTAAAAATCTTAAATGATAATGAGAACTCCTCCTACTCAGAATAGCAAAATAGCTCATTTTCTATTCAGTTGAGCATATCTTGAATATAGAGATTAAATTTTAAAGAGTGACTAATACACCAGGGCCCCAGTTCTGCCTGCGTCTTAGACATACTTATCATTGTGCTTGAGATTTTTCATATCTAAATATAGCTTTAAATGTATTATTTATAGAAACATTTATTTTCATTTAATAGAAAAATATTTAAAAATAAGAATAATTAATGATCCTTTTCCAGTTATTGCTCTTAGAAATCACTTCCTTGTGGGCACTGTTGCATGGAATTTTTACATACTATGGAGTTAATAGGAGTCTTTTTAACAGGGAAAAACAGTAACAAATCATTCTGTTCCTTTTCACATGCAAGAGACAAAGACAAACTTCTGGGAAATTTGTTGTTGTTGTTGTCCACATGCTTTTTCTCCAGTTCTGAGAAATGTCCCTTAACTTTTAGTGTTCAGTGTCACAACTTCTCTGGAACTTGCTAAGCCTGGCAGCCTTGGCAGGAATCCTTGACAGCTTGTCAAGCCCAAGGCAAATTCATGTAATCTTTCCTCCCAGTAATTAATAATTAATTATTGTTCATTAATCATTAATGAATGGTAGTTGGGAATAATCTAGTCTTTAAAATGAGAGAAAAAAAAAAACCACAAAAACATTGTTATTTCAAAAGGCACTTTTTAGTTCAAGAATTTTACAAGTCAAACTAATCCTGAGGCTAATTGTGAAAATCAGGGAGATAAAAAGCATACAAGCATGCACAAAACCAGTCACACATGGTCCAGCACTTCTCAAGTTCCTTCTCTTGAGATCAACTCTAAACTGCTCCTGAGGTCCAAATCACATGACACAACTATCTTCCAACATACGGAAAAAAAACCCCACACCACGATAGCAGTTTTGTTTCCTAGAATGGCAGGTTTTCTGTTAGGAAGCTAAAAGAAGTGGCTTTCTAGAACACTGACATATGATTGCTATTATCTTCCCTGTCAGATTTTTTTTTTTTTTTTTTCTGAACAGTAGAAAGAGTTCTTGGGTAAAATAAAGAAAAGGCTGATGGAGTGATTTTAATAAATGTGAATCATTAGATGTTATTTGTATTCAGTTTTGTTCTTCAGGTATTCACAGTGTCACCAGTTGTAATGACAATGTGTTGAGTACTTACTTGATGGGTAAAAGCTGAAACACCTTTTTCTTGACATTTGTTGAAATAGTGAAAAAAAAGAAAAAAAAAAGTCCTTTAAAACTATTGAAACTTATGATAGTCCCCAGTGCTGGGGGAGATAATGCTCCTTCTGCTCATGCACAAATCATTTCAGAATTTCTCAGTATAGGACGACAATAATCCCTTTACCATGCCTCTGTGCAAACAACAGAAAAGGTAATGAAGCCAATCATACATATATAAATATTGGTCAAGGCCTGCAAATACCAATATTCTTAGTTGTCTTTATCTTTTCTGGCTAACATGTATGATATTATATTGCAAGGCATGATTCCATATAGTAATGTTGCACCAAATCAAAGGATTAAAATTTTCAGGCTCCCCTTCATCCATCCCTGTGTTGCCACCTCTCAATCTTAGCCCATTAAGTATTGCCTTGTAGTGTTGATTCGTCCAGCTTTGTCAAACTTCTTCCCCCGCTAGCCCCTGCCCCCTGCTGTACCTTTTGGTCTCCTGATTTACTCATTTCTATAAATGGAAGGCTGTCTCTCTCCATCCCACCCATTTTGCCCATACTCCTGCCCTCTGGCAACCATAGCTCTTCTCTGTTTATAGGTCTGATTCTGCTTTTTTTTTTGGTTTTATTTTTTAAATTCCACATCTAAATAAAATCATGTATTTGTCTTTCTCCATCTGACTTTTTCACTTAGCATGATAACTTTCTAGACCCAGTCATGCTGTCACAAATGGCAAGATCTCATCCTTTTTGTGGCTGAGAAATATTCTATAGCATGTTTTTGTATATGTACATACACATACTTATATATATATACACACATACCTACCCCATATCTTCTTTATCCCTTCATCTAGCAGAGGATGTTTAAGGCTGCTTCCATATCTTGGCAGTTATAAATACATGTATCTTTTTGAGTTATTCCAAACATTCTTTTTGTTAATCCCATTTTCAGAACCCCCTCTCCCTCCAATTCTCCAAATTCTTATATCTCTTTAAAATATGGGTCAATAGGGCTCCTGGGTGGCTCAGTGGGTTAAGCCTCTGCCTTCAGCTCAGGTCATGATCTCAGGGTCCTAGGATTGAGCCCTGCATCAAGCTCTCTGCTCAGCAGGAAGTCTGCTTTCCCTCTCTCTTTGCCTGCCTCTCTGCCTACCTGTGATCTTTGTCTGTCAAATTAGTAAATAAAATCTTTAAAAAAATAAAATAAAATAAGGATCACAAACTTTTTCTTGTTCATGCTCAGTTGACATTAAACACAGAGACTTCTTTTTATGGCTTTAATATATAATAAAATAAATGTAAAAGAAATATAAAAATATTATTTTACCCCATATGACACATTGCCCTTATGTTTCCTTAATGAAGTCATCTTATTTAATGTGTATATTCATTTTTTTCTTTGGGTAAACTCTGTGTTACCATAGAGGTTAAATAATAGATTTTAGAGGCAAGTAGGTTGTTGGTTTTTCTACAGTGATCCCAGAACACCATGTATTACTGAATGAAAACCATACAGTCTTTCTAAACATTATATCACTTGGTAGAATACAATAACCCTTAGCAAGACATGAGTGATAAAATGTCATAGTGTATATTAAGACACCTTGTAGACTGAGAAATACAGCAGAGCATTGTCACTGTGTCATTTATCACATATTGCCATCAATTATTGTTTTGAGACTGATCTTCTAAATTTCTAAGAAGCTAGAGAAATCAAATTAAACATACAGTATCTATAAAGGTCAACCAAAAAATAAAGGACATAAATAAAGGAGACACTTACTTAAAAATTAAAAATTGCATATTTTCATCAAAGGTTGCAGAAGCATGTTAGCAGCATTTTAGTCCTAATTGTACTTTTTATTACTTTTGAGGCTAAGTAAATTTTGCAAATGTTTATTAGGTATGTCTTTTACTTGTTTAATTTGGTGTTTGATTGGATTAAACATGACACATTTACACTATAGGCTAGTTTGTGGTTATTCTGATCTTACGGGAGACTACGTATATTACTTGGGGTAGATAATTTTATGAATAAAAGTAGGCTAAGAAACAATATTTCTAATAGAAATATGATATAAATTTTATCTATATTTTCAAACATTAAAAAATTAAGTCACGGGGTGCCTGGCTGGTTGAGTCAGAAGAGCATGCCACTTTTGATGTCAGGGCTTGTGAATTTGAACTTCCTATTGGATGTAGAGATTACTTAAAAATAAGATCTTAAAAATTAGGTCAAGATGGTAAGAACAAAAGTAATTTCATGTCTTAATTTTGCATCTTTACTTTTTTGCACAATGCATATAGTCACAAAAACAAGTTAGAACTAAGATTTTTACTCATGTAAAAAACCTTTTCAATAGGCACACATATCGATGCAAGGAATCATTTAGAGCAAACTGTCAGTAGAAATTGTGCTTGTTTACTGGTAGTTCTGATGATCTAATATAACGTTTATTGACAGCTTAGTACCTGATATTTTTATGTGTTTTTTTTCATAGTTTTTAAAATTTATTTTCCTAATTATGATCATAAAATTCACAAATAAAACAATTTCTTTACTTCTTTCCTAATAGTTATACTTACTCTATTTCATGTGTTAATGCCTTGATTTTTTTTTATTTTTATTTTTTTTTAATTTTTATTAAAACTTTTTTTTTGCAGCAGTTTTGAAATTCAGTGATATTTTAAAATTAGAAAAATTAAGGATGTTTCAAATAGAGTGTAAGAGGTATAAATAACTAGAGGGGATAAATAACTGTAAATTCGTTTGTTAAAAATTAAAAGTTTTGGAATGAGAATAAGATTTGGAAATATAAGCAGAACTCTAATCTATTTATATTTGTTCAATTAATATAAAGTATACATTTATCAGTAAGCCATGCAAATATCAAGTCACTGAAGAAAGAATAATTAAAGAAGACAATAAATGCAGTCATTTTAAGGAAACAGTTCTAATTGCATTATTCATTCTAAAGTGTAGGCTTGGGCACCTGGGTGGCTCAGTGGGTTAAGCCGCTGCCTTCGGCTCAGGTCATGATCTCAGGGTCCTGGGATTGAGTCCCGCATCGGGCTCTCTGCTCCGCGGGGAGCCTGCTTCCTCCTCTCTCTCTCTCTGCCTGCCTCTCTGCCTACTTGTGATCTCTCTGTGTCAAATGAATAAATTAAATCTTAAAAAAAAATAAATAAAGTGTAGGCTTTACAGAAACAAACTGATCTAATATTTGCATCTTCTAACATGCCTACTCCAGTGGTTTGCATCTAGAAGATGCTCAGTTACACAGTAATTGGTTGTTCTTTTATGATTTGCTTTTTCCTTAATTCTCACATATTCTACCAGACTTTCCCACATGAATTTAATTAAAATAAAAGGTCTTTCAAATTTGTTTCTGATGTCATTGCATTTGGTCCTTACATAATCTTTGTGAGCTAGACTGGAAAGGGGCTACTAGCTCTACTTTTTCTAAATAAGAAAGCAGAAAGGTTATGTGATTGAAGTATAAATGCTTAACTCTTATTACTTATAAGAAATTAGAAGTTATTACAAATTTATACTTTTCCCCATCAACATGCAATGGCTTGTGTATATTGTGCAGAGATTTGCATTTCATTATTATTATAAATCAGATTTACATTGCATTAGTCACTCAATCTTTAAAGTATAAGGATCATATTATAAAATGAATATTATAACATTGAATCTTACATAACTTTTGAATTGAAAGGTTGTTAATAGAAACAAAACACACTGATTACTTATAAGATAAAGTATTGCACTAACACCACATGAAATCTTAAAGGAAATTGAACTGAGGGATTGAAATGGACATTAAAATTATATAACAAAAATACTTTACTTTTTATTCACATGTTTCCATACACATCAATCATAATTATAAATCTACTTAAGTAAATGATCTATTGAAAGATTTCATGGATAATACTGCTATTGAGAAATTCAAAAACTATTACATCATCAAAGATTAGAAAATATCATAAGATTGATTTTTATCTCTCAATAGATCAGTTTTTAGAAGATGGTAAATATATTTAAGCACAAAGAACATAAAAATATTAAGTATTTCAGCCTTATATTCTCTATTTACAACTTTGTTATACAAAGTAAAGTGTTTTTCTTAAATTGAAGATAAAAGCAAGAATAGAAAGCTTTAAAACAAATTGCAGTTTGGAAGCACTTTTTTTTGCCACCTGGATGCATTTCATGAGCCCACAGGTGTCAGGGTTAAGCTGAACAAGGATGTCTACTCTTTTGAAAACTATTTTAGTTATTGGATCAGTGGAAAAAATAATAAAACAAGCTATATATGACTTGTTCTATAGCTTAAATTAAAAAAAATACAGAATAAGACAGAAAAGTTAAATAATAATTGAAATTTCCCTATATATTAAGAATTCAATTACTTTACTGATTTTATTATATATACTACATTTTTCTTAAATTCAGATAGGCAAACAAAACTGTCTTAATTATATGGGACAAGACACATGAAATTCTTTTAAAATTTCAATTTCATCTTTTTATAGGATACTGTTTTGCATAAAATTATTAAATAGGAGTTAAATTTTTTATTTTTATTTTCACAGGAGAATTCCTTAAAAAATGAGTAAGAGTGGGGAAAGCTGTGCTGTCTTGTGTCAAGGTGACAGCAGGAGCTTAGAAACCCAGGCTTTTTGATTTGTACACTAGGTGGGTATAGGTGGACACCTTAAGGCAAGGCTGGCTGAAGTCCCCCACAGCTGCCAATATTGGAAAAGTGCCCTCTTCTCCTGTATGTAACCATATGCAAGGCACTGCTCTGATCTCACTGACTGACTAATCCTATCTATGTATGAGAATGTCAGTTTTCTGCCAAAGGTTCTCCTCCTAAGGAGGCTCACATATTTGCACAGGACATTGCACAATATTGTGCCACAAGGGTGCTGAGCCCATAACCATTTCCTAAGAACCTGTCACAATACTCACTGCACCCAAGTTTTCCTCCTAGATGTGGAAAGTGATGAGTCAGGATGAGTTAAGCAAAATAAGATCCCAATCTTTGTCAAATTAAGACAGACATAAGGGGCAAGAGGGGAAGGTTGTTTACTTGCACAGATGGCCTCCCTCTGCAGGGCCTAAAACCTTACCCGCAGATTATGGGGTGGTTGTGTAGGTCAACAAGAGGACTTTTCTCTGGTTTGCAGAGTCTCAAGAGGCAAAATGAGCAGCTACCTCAAGTTCACCTGCCTGCTACAAAAAACCTTCAAACTGCTGGGCTTGCTGGTGTCAAGTCAACTTAACGTAAAAAGAGGAATAAATTCAATATGGCTTCTCTTGAATGAAAATACTGCCCCATGCCAAGAAGTTTTATTTTTTCTTGTTCTATAATTTTTTTAAATAGATGGACACAAAAAATGAGTGACTCAATATGCCTTTTAAGGGAACATCGAATTTTTAAAAAGTTTTCTGCTATAACTTTCAAGCTATAATAATTATAATAATTTTGTTTTAAAATTTTTCTTTTTACTTTTTACCTGTTAAATTTGAAATAATTATAGACTCATAAGGAGTTGCAAAAATAGTACAGAGAGATGCCATGCATAGCTTTTAGCAACCTTCCACCAATGGTAGTATATTGACTAATTATAGTAGAGTACTCAAACCAGAAAACTGATATTGGCACAATACAATTAACTGGGGCATAGGCATTACTAAGATTTAAAAGGTTTTTACATGTGCTCATTGTGTGTATGCAGGGTTTATAAAACTATAATATTCAGTTGATTACATTTCATGGAACTATATTTTTTAAATAATAACTTGTTAAGAATCCTTAACCTAAACTACAATTTGAAGTGAAATAAAAAATTTCAAAGATTCTGAGGAGGAAAATAATTGTTAAAAATACCTACAGACCTGTACCCCTGGGGATAAAAATATATGTTTATAAAAAATAAAAAATTAAAAAAAATTGTTTAATAAAAATACCTTTTTGTAGAGCACCTGGGTGGCTCAGTCAGTTAAGTTTCTGCCGTTTGGCTCAGATCCTGATTCCGGGGTCCTGGCTGGGATAAAGCCCTGTATAGGGCTCCCTGCTCAGTGGTGCATCTGCTTTTCCCCCTCCTCTGCCCCGCCACACTGCCCATGCCCTATCACTATCTCTCAAATAAATAAAATCTTTAAAAAAAACCTTTTATTTATTTGGTGTGATAGGATTTATAATTATTGTTTAAATAGCCTACAATTACCTTTAATAGATACCTATTCTATTAAGGAGTAAAGCATTATTTCTTGTTGCCATAAACATCATGGTTGCTGATTAAAATTGAAGCAATCCAGGAGCAATGAGGGAAGAGAAGAGAAATATGCAGAATTTTAACATCTCAATATATTTTGTCACCCTTCACCACCATATCTGTTGGCCAGAAAGTAAATACCAAATCCTAGATTTTATTTAATATTTTGTTAGAAGCATGTATTAAAGTTTGCCTTATAAATTTGTGGTGATTTAAAAAATTTTGGACATAAAAAAATTAAAGTGTATAGGTGAATGGAGAATGAGCACAAATTACCTGAGATTTTTAGATTATTCTAAAATAAGGACTCAATTAAGCAAAGTTGTATCTTTCTGAATAAAAGACTTACACTTTTTCCTAACTATGATCTTTGTTTTGTTTTTGCAGAAGATAACAGCAATGGTAATTATCTTGGTGTCTATCATTTATTTATATAACTGAGAATATCCCTAGAATCATGTCCATATTAAACGCCATGCAAGTTTTTTTTTTTATGCTATTTCTGTAAGTAAAGATACATATCTTTTCACTTGCAGGTTTATGTTGATATATCTTCAGTCTTTCTGATTATTTAAAACAAATTTCACTTTAATCTTTTCAGAAGAGCTCATTATTCCCTGACATCTAGGATATTTATAAGATTCAAGCATCTTCATAAAAGTTTGTCTGCAGCTTTTATATTGTGGATAAATATAAAACATTGGCTTACCTTTCCTGTCTTTGAGTATCTTTTAGTAACACTATTATCTTCTGGCATGAAAGGATGCTGTCAAAAATTATGACAGTGATTTGACTTTCTCTTCTATCAAGTATCTGACTATCTCTATTAGGTATTTGACTTGATATTTTTGTCTGGAGGCCAAAGAAAATTTACTTTCTTTTTAAAATTCATTGATTTTACCATCAGGTCTCATTGTTGGCTTTCTCGGTTAATTTTCTCCAATAATAGGATACTCTTTCAACAAGTATTCTCTGGAATCTTATTTCGGTAATGATTTTTTTTTTCCTAAGATTTGTTTATTAGAGGGAGAGAAGGAACATGCATGTACGAGCATGGGGCCAGGGAGGTGGGGAAGGGAGACAAAGGACAGAGAGAAGCTCAAGCAGACTCCTCACAGAGTGTTGAGTCTGACATGGAACTCAATCCCACAATCTTGAGATCAAGACCCTGAGCTGAAAAGCTGAAACCAAGAGTCAGACACCTAACCAACTGAGCCACTCAGGTACCTCAGGAATGATTTTTTGAATCCTAGTTTGTAATACTTATCTTCAATTACATTAATTTTTTCCCTAAATATTCTTACTACAAATCATATATGTGTGTGTGTGACAAACTTTTATGAAGATGCTTGAATCTTCTAAATATCCTAGATGTCAGGGAATAATGAGCTCTTCTGAAAAGATTAAAGTGAAATTTGTTTTAAATAATCAAAAAGACTGAAGATGTATCAATATAAACCTGCAAGTGAAAAGACATGTATCTTTACTTACAGAAATAGCAAAAAAAAAAAAAAGTGAGCATATATATATATATATATATATATATATATATATACTCACATTTTGTGTGTGTGTGTGTGTGTGTGTGTGTGTGTATGATTTTCTTTGAAAATATTTTCTCCTGGTGCATTTCTTTTTGAAATAGGTAAGCATAGTAGGAGTACCAATGAAAGAGGGTAGGGAAAATAAGAACCAAATTATGGGGAAAATATATGGATTGGAAGACATTTCTGTATGCCTGTAAGGTAATAGAAAAGAGTCTCCAGACAAAGAGAAGTTGAAGAGAGAGAGAGGGAGATTATAATTATCCAAGTCGTTTCTGGTACTAATGGCAGGAGAGAGGCATTAGAACTCAGGAAAGGGGGCTTCTTGTCTTACGAGGAGCAGCCAGCACATCTGAGACTAAGGAGATGAGGACAGTAAGAATGTGTAAAGAAATATGTTGAAAGGATAAGTACTTGGAAATAGTTTACACTTGATGGACAGGTGATACAGTCATCTAATGGCATGGTAATGAAGAGGGCTGGATGGATAGTGTGAGGAGAATGACAAAGATTTTGAGTAACTAATAAGTAAATTTGGAGAGCAGGTAGGTGAAGGAAAAGTACAGTGTTTTTGCAAGTGGAAGTAAGAACTTTGTTGCAGTTCCAGATGATTAATTTGACCTAGAGCTGACCTGCATGACCAAGGGGTTAGCCCTGGTATCACTCAGAGGTGTAGTATAGAGAAAATATAGCACAGTCTTGATACATGTATGGGATGAAATTTAGGGTCATGATAGAACACAATAAGTAACTTCATCTTAAATTTATTTTAAAATGCTTTTTTGGGGGCATAGGTACCATTATGCATAATTTATTTTTAAAAGTATGCTCACATTACCTATTTAATCTGGGTTTATTTTATCAGCAGATTATTGTATTGGAAAATGACTTAAATAGATACATATTAATACTGTATTTTATTTCCTGAAGAAGAAAGGAAATTAATTGTCTAAGTCATTATTCATATGTCTTTTTATAGCTCTGTAGGCTAATTATCAAATGAATCTATCAAAATGATTTCATCACATCTGCAATTTTCAACTATAAAAGTATTCTTTTACAGGTTAGACATAAATATAGGTTGTATTATGTAGTTATAATCCCACTATATTTATCTATAGACCAATAAATATCATACTTTATGGAATTAGCACAATGACACTTCCTTTATAAGTGTAGAAATGCTTGATGATGGTAATTTCTCATTTAATCTATAATTAACCAATAAATGTGACAGACCATTTTATTTGAGTGCCAATAATTAGTGATTTTATATTTATATGATTTAGTAAATGAGACAGATTCTCTTACTGCCAGTGATAATTTCATTCTTCGAATTGGGCATATTCAGAAGTTTATAGCTCTTTAAGAGTTACTAAATCCTAGTTTATCACTTTAAGCAATAATCTGGACACAAGAATGAGATAATCTATTGGGAAAGGTGAGCTCATTTTCAGGAGGAAATCTATGACTTTTGGTTAATAACTCAGAAGAAGGATGAACTTACTTGGTTTCCCTTTTCACCTATGTCTTTCAGTTTCATTTTTTTTGGGGGGAAAGGGAAATCTGCATTCACCTTAAGATCGATGATGCTCTATATATGACAGCACTATTTCTCATTTCAGCTCATTTTCTAGGCAGAGTCTGAGAAATATGAGTGGTCTTGACTTTTAAAATAAACATGTTCTCTATGTAGCACAGGTTTTTTCTTACATTCTGAATCTTTGCTAACCTAAGCAGATTATATTAAGCCAGGAGATAATAGTGCTCGGTTGTTCAGCTACAAATAGTGAAGGGAAAGATTCAAAGCTACCAGATGTTATGTCTCACTAGGTTACATGTGATTGTTTCTTGTGAAATAGTTTACTATATATGTCTGTAACATAGCTCAGTTTTAGAATAATTCTATTTGAATTCCTATTTTGCAATATCTCTTTGACCTTACTATCTTTAAGCCTTGATTTCTTTACTTGGAGTGAGAATATTGACTATACCCACTATACTGGCTCGTGCTGAGTTTTAACTCTATGCTTCCCCTATAGTTACAACTCTGAAAATATTACCAGTAAGTATTATTATATATGCTGGTCAATAAATGACATCTTTAATGTTTATTGTCAGTTTGATGTAAACTTCTGTAGTCTACATCATATGGAATATGAAATGGTTGAGAAGAAAACTCACATCAGTTGATTAAGTCAGAGGGATGTATCATTGCATACATATATCACTTGATAGAAGTATTGTCAGAGCAAGAAATTCAGTGTAGAAATTGGAGTTTCCTGAAATGTAGGAGGAATTGGGAAGTGCACCTCTGGAAATGATGTGGGTGGAAGGGGACAGCCAGAGAACTGAAATAAAGGTCACCTTAGTTTTCTGAAGCATAAGTAGTGATAGACAAGTTGGAACTTACAGAAAGTCTGAGAAACCTTGCATATCTGGAAGCTGAAATACAACCATGAGAGGGGAGCTTCTGTAGATCTAGAACCTTCAAGAAAGTTTAAGAAGCCACTTTTAAAAACTGTTTCTCTGTGAAAACCACTGCTTCTAAGGGAACTGTCAGCCTTATAGGTCTAAGTAACAGGTTTTGTCCTGTTATAGGTCAGCTCTAAAATAGGAGGAAACACATTAGAGCTGCCCTATTTATCATCATGCCTGTATACCACAACATACCAAGAGTAATGGTCTCTGCTGCTTTTCCATCTCCTAAATCTTACCGCTTTCCTTTCTTGACCATATCTCATGTGGAATAATATAGGGGGGCGAATCATGAGAAACAATTTTACCAGCCTTGTATGGGAGTAGTGGCATCAAATGGACAACTTGTCATCTAACATATTTTAAGAGGAGGACCATGATGATTTGGGGAAAAATGGGGGTGGGGAGGAGTTGCCCTCTTCTAAAGTAATGTAAATTATATTTCTTTTCCAAAGTCTATACAAAATAGCTAAAAAGTGTGTTTTTTTGGTAAAGCAATAGGTAGAATGTGTTTTGTTTTATTTTTTGTTTTTTTTTTAAAGGCTGGTCTGAATAAGATATTGGCAGAGACAGAGACCTCTTAGTAAAATTGATGAAAATTCTTTTGTATTTGACTTTAATTAATTATAAGCAGAAACTGAATTATATGGGTCTTGGTTAAATATTACATACACACATATTTTCTCTCATCTTAAACTGTTAATTAGAAATGAGATTTTGTATGAATCATCACAACCCATAGTATGGGATAGGAATGGCCCAGAGACAGGAGACTAGTTGTAATTTTAACCATATAACTACCATGTGCTCCCTTCATTAGCACCTAAACTAATATTGGTATGGTACAAAAAAGATTAGCATGGCCCCTATACAAGGAGAACATGCAAATTTGTGAAACAATCATATTTAAAACAAGCAACAACAACCAACATAACCACTCCTAAATGAAAAGAGATACTATTCTACTGTCAGAAAATTTATTCAAAAAGTGAAAGTTGCAATTATTTATAGGACCATGTATTATTTTAGTTCTTACATATGTGTATAGTTTAGTATAAAATATAAAATATTATACATATAAATTCCCTTCTGGGATATTCCTTAACTTACACTCAGAATTTTTTTCCTTACCCATTGAGCAAACCCAAACTATGCCACCATCATTTCTTTTCATAGTTATTGAAATATCCTCTTAAACTTCCATCTTGCATTTACTTTTGCATTCCCACTGTGTGCCAATTTTCAGCACATTGGCCAAAGCAATCTTAGTAACTTAAGTCACATCATGTTACTCTTCTGTCAGAGTCATGCTATGTGCTCCATTTCACTCATAGTAAAAGACAAACTATGTACAATGACCTATTTTGTCCTCTTCTACCCAACCAATTTTTTCTTAGATGTAGTTTCCCAATAATTTCCCAGGGAGCACAAGATTGGCATTTTTGCATTTTTCTTAAATATTGCAGGCATGCATGTTCATATTTCAGTGCTTCTTGACTGAAACCTTTAGTTTCTTATACTAAAATTTTATCTCAGATTTTCACAACATGTTCACCCATCTGTTCAGGCATTTACTAAAATATCTCCTCTTTCTCATGTGATCTAATCTGGACACTCCTAACAAAAATGACCATGACCCTTTGACCAGTGAGGGGGGGAAAAGGCCATAAAACATCCCATTTGCTTATGACTGTCACTTCCCTGTTTTGTCTGTCATCTTATGTTTCACCATCTTAACATGCTATATCCTTTTTTGGTGTGGGTGCTTATTTTGCAGAACCCTCCTCTAAACAACAAACTGAATTCATGGGCTTTCCCTTCTTTTGGTCCTTGTTGAATCCCCAATAATTAGAAAAGTACAGACAACACAGCAGATGCTCGGCGTGTATTTGTTGAATGAGAAAATGAATATTAATAAAATGTAAAATAAATGTAAATTTTTGGGAAATTTTGGACATTTAATATCCGATATATTTATTAAGATAAATACATGTGACATATTAAATATAATATATAACATATATAATAATTATAATAATAAAACAATACAATATATAAATAATATATTAAATATATGCAATAAAGTAAGTATGTATTTGACTGAACTGACATCAAATCATGAACATGAAAAAAGCTAATAAAATTATGCATTTTTCTACACCATCATATTAATATTGAAGTTCAGTGATTTTCAGAAAAAATAGCTGCCTACACAAGCTTTCTCAACAAAAATCTGAAGTCAGTCAGGTTGTGATAATCACATCCTACTTCTGAACACTTAGAAGGATAGACATTTCTTTCACATGAACATTTACATAAAAATTTTGTTTGTCTTAATAAAATGTTCAAATATGTTAACTACCTTATACCAAGACAAATGTGGATAAGCCTTCAAGTCAAAAGTAAAAGGAAAGAATTGAGCAGGAAAAGCTTTCTGACAGAGACAAGTGTTATCAGTGCTAACTCAGTGGAAATATTCTATTTGAAGCATTGAGTTTTGATGTATAAATTATATGAAAATTGTAATAACTTTGGCTGCTAAATTAAAGAATAGATAGTAGATAAATCCTTCAGATTACCTAAGTACTACATTATGAAATTTCAAGAAGATAAAATATACTTGAATTTGTTTATTCTGTTGTGAAAGGTGTTACTATACAGAGCAAAACTTACTGGATATTTCATATGTCTATTTTATAGATAAAACCCCGATAGGCCAAGGAAAGCATATTTTAATTCTAAATCACAGACTATAGAATAAAATTTAACTTAAAATGTTTATTAGAAGAATGATATCTACCTCTTTTGCAAAAAAAAATTACATTTTAAATTATAAGGTATGAGTTCTTTTTAATGTGATTAAGATATCTGGGCACCTTCAAAGACAAATGGATATCCATTTATGAGGAAAAGTCATCCTAAATATTTATATTTAATAATTAAAGACTGCTTTACTATTAGTTTTTCAGATTTTCAAAAGTATTGAGAAAAAAGAAACAAAATTAACTTCTCGGAAAGGAGCAGTTCTTATACATTTTTGAACAAAAATTACATGCAATAAGTATTGTTAATTTTATACTTTAACATACAAAACTTCATGTGACACTAAAATTATATTTAAAGTTTCTATTAATGTATTCTACATCCATATAGGAGTTGTTGCAAATAAGAGATTGCTTGTTTGTATCTTTAGAAAAAAAATGGATCAAGGTCTCCTGGGTGGCTCAGTTGATAAGCAGATGCCTTTGGCTGGGGTCATGATCCCTGGGTCCTGGGATCAAGGCCCACATCAGGCTTCCCGCTTGGCCTCTTGGCAGGAAGGCTGCTTCTCCCTCTCCTGCTCCCCCTGCTTGTGTTCTCTCTCTCTCTATGTCTATCTCTGTCAAATAAATAAAATCTCAAAAAAACAAAAAATTTTTAAAAAGCATCAAAATCAAATTCACATTTACCTCTGTCTCCACCCAAATCAAGATTCAATACCAGAGTGTTACAAATGTTTATAATAGGGGAGTTTGTGGCATCTATATGTATGGGGTGGGATGGTAGTATATGGGAACTCTCTGTACTCCCTTTCTTTTATTTTTTTCAAGTTTTAATTTAATTCCAATTAGCTAACATACAATGAATATTAGTTTCAGGAGTAGAATTTAGAGTTAATACCCATCATCCATTAACTTATCCCTTGCGAAACTCCTCTTCAGCAACCCTCAGTTTGTTCTCTATTGTTAAGAGTCAGGTTTACAGTTTCCTTCCCTCTCTTTTGTTTCCCCCATGTTCATCTATTTTGTTTCTTAAATTCCACATATGAGTAAAAATCATATATTTGTCTTTCTCTGACTTACTTCACTTAACACCCTTCTAGTTTCATCCATGTTATTGCAAATGGCAGAATTTCATTCTTTCTGATGGTTGAATAACATTCCATTATATATATATATTTATAAATATATATTTAAAGTACATACAAATATGTATGTACATATAAATACATATATATTTATAAATATATATATTTATAAGTATATATATATAGATATATATATATTCCTTCCATTCCATTATATATGTATTCCATTCATTGTATATATAGTGGAATATATATACCACACCACCTCTTCATCAGTTGATGGCTATTTGGGCTCTTTCATAGTTTGGCTGTTGTTGATAATGCTGCTATAAACAATGGGTTCATATGCCTCTTCAAATCAGTATTTTTGTATCCTTTGGGTAAAACTAGTGGTGCAATTGCTGGATCATAAAGTAGTTCTATTTCTAACTTTCTAGGAATCTCCATGCTGTTTTCCAAAATGGCTGCACCAGTTTGCATTCCCACCAACAGCATAAGAGTGTTCCCTTTCTCTGCATCCTCGCCAACATCTGTTGTTTCCTGTGTTGTTATTTGTAGCCATTCTGACTGGTGTTATGTGATATCTCATTGGAGTTTTGATTTGTATTTTCTTGATCATTGAAATTGGCAGTAGCAACTTCTTATTAAACACATCTCCAGAGGCAAGCGAAACAAAAGCAAAAATGAACTATTGGGACTTCAAGACTAAATGAACAAACAAACAAACAAAAAAACAATAAAACTTAAAGGCAATGGGAGAAGATATTTGCAAATGCCATATCTGATAAAGGGTTAGCATCCAAAATATATAAAGAACTTATCAAACTCAACACCCTCCAAAACAAATAATCTGGTTAAGAAAAGGGCAAAAGACACAAATAGACATTTTTTCAAAGAAGACATATAGATGGCTAACAGGTGAAAAAAAATGCTCTCTTTACTTTCTGCTCAATTTTGTTATAAAACTAAAGCTTCTCTAAAAAATACTGGTTAAACAAGGAAAAATCGATGGTCAAAAATAGCAATAATGAAGGATATAAATATATGACAAAAGCTAAAATCTTGTGTTTATACAAGATTCTTTTTTCTCCTCTTGTTAGATACTTGTTCCAACTTAACACAGCTGATCTCTATTAATGTTGATAGAATAGCAAAGATACCACTAGTATTGCCTTTATACATGGCCTTCATTAACACTGTAAATTTATTCTGTGAGTTCTTGAACTTGACTCATGTAAAATTGTATCTAGATGAATGATTTCATTTCCTTCTAATGCTTGGATGACTTGGAGAGTCATTTGGCACTTGACAAGCTACATTATGACATGTTATCAGCCACGTATTAGTAGAAAACTAATTATTTCAAAGAATAACTACAAGAAAAATATGTAATGGGTTGTGTTTTGGGTTGGTGGTGGCAGAGGAAAAACAAAAATTTGTCAAATAAAGAAAGTTTAAGTTAAAAAAATTAAGTTTAAAAACGTTCTCATCAGTTGTTTTCTTTATACAATGTAGTTATAAAGAGAGTAGGTAGAATTCAAGAAATGTACCCAGATTTTGAACTTGTATGAATATGACATTTGTTGTCAACACCTATATCTTGGAACTAATAAGTTAAAAAACAAGAATAATCATATATTTAGTGGATTTGAATTGAAAAAATGATTTGGAATTTATATATATATATAATTTTTTTCAATTTATCCTTTATTTTCCTCTATCATAAATTGGTTTCTCTAAAATGAAGTAAGAATTTGGCATTTCCTAATTTTATACTTAGAATATGATGGTGTATTATACTTATTATGTTAGTACTATGAAAATTTTCTTTACACTTTAACATTGAATTACAATATAATTTATTTGATTAATTTGGTGTTGCTTGATGAACCTCATTGGCTACGATACTGCCACTGGTGTTGCTTGATGAATCCAGTTGTTTACCCTATATTTTTTTACAAAAAGTTTTTTAAATATCTAATACATTATGTTAGATTTCATTCTTTGCTATTAGGGTCATGATTTTAATGTTATTGTATATGCAAATTTTTAAAAATTTTATAAAATGGGGTTTAGGAAGTAGACATTTATACTAAATTGACTCTATTTTTCTGTATTATGTAATACAAAGAAAGTAGAAAGGAAAACATTTTAATGTGGCTATGAAAGATTGATTCAAGATTATAAGTTTCATACACACACATACACACACACACACACACACACACACAGTGTTTCCAAATGATTCTGGCATACCTGCTAAGTCAGGAAATGAAGAGGTAAGTCCGGGCACTGTGGATGCCAAGTATTCTGTCCTGAGGAATCCTGAGGACAAACCATAAGTGACTCTTAATCTCACAAAACAAACTGAGGGTTGCTGGGGGGAGGGGGTTTGGGAGAAGGAGGTGGGATTATGGACATTGGGGAGGGTATGTGCTTTGGTGAGTGCTGTGAAGTGTGTAAACCTGGTGATTCACAGACCTGTACCCCTGGGGATAAAAATATATGTTTATAAAAAATAAAAAATTAAAAAAAAAAAAAGAAAAAGCAAAGCTCTTGGCTAGGTTTGCCAACACTGTTTCTGAACAAACTTGTATAAACTTATTGCAAGAGAAGCCAATGACTGAAGAGAGGAGGGTTTGGAAAAGAGAAGAGGAGAAATTTATTTTGGGTGCCAGGAGCTGGGGGAGGTGACAGGCTCAAGCCTTACAACTGACCTCCCTGCCCATAGGATAGATACCAACAGTTTTATAGAGAGAGGTTGGTGGGTGGGGGAGGGTGGTAGGGTGGGTATATGCAAAAAAGCAGGCAGAGAATGGGTGATAATGGGCAGGTGTCAGCATGTACTCAGCCCATGATCAGGATAGGGAATGTGTGGTCAAAGATGTTCAACATTTTCTATATTATTTAGTATTGTTTAATAAAGCTTCATACTTCCAAAGGCTTGGAAATATAAACTACTGATATTCCATACCTGTCACACTATCATAAAGCTCCTCTCAGGGTCCCTGGTACTCAGCTGCCATCACAAGTCCACAGACCACTATAATAGAGCAGGAGTCATTCCTCCTTGCTTTTTGGGGATTAAGTGGTGCTTCTTTAGGTAGCCTCTCTAGGCTTTGTTTATAGTAGAGTTCACCTTGTCATGCATATATTGTGACTAATACCATTACTTATACTAATTAGCAGCTATGTATGGGTTCAGAATACCTAGTGATAACTTCCAGGTTGATATGAGTCAATGATTTATTAAATGGCAGAATTTAGGATGACTTCTGATGGAGTTCAGGTTACTCTGTGAAATTTGTCAGTTAATATTTCTCAATATATTGGGATATTGATAATTTAAATAACAAAAGAACAAAATAAATAACATCCAATATTACTGTTTCAAGCATTAAAGGGATCTCAATGTTTTGAAATTTGGGTCTAAAGCTAGGAATAATTTTTAAAAGTTTATGTAATCCTTTTTATTTTGTGTTATTCATAGGATTGGAAAAACTAAGTTTTTAATATCTCATGCAGAAAATAAAAACCCTAGAAAGTTAAAGTTACTTAAGTGTATGTAGACATTATTAGTTGACAATGAACATAATATTAGAAAAGAACATGACGTGATTTATAAAAGATTTTTTAGCTGCATAAGATAATTTCCTTGGTCAAATTAAGGGAAATAACTATTCTAATATAGACTGATCATCAATAGAACATGGGTATATAACCTGTGTTAGATGAGAGAAAACCAAGCTAATGTGGCTAAAAACAAATGTAACATAATTTCAGGAAGCATCTCCATCATTATAATTGGAGGGTTATCATATAGAATGACAAGATTTTTTTCTTAGCTGCTATCTAAAGCTGATTATCCAACTCTATAACTGATGATTTTCATTGCTAATGAGTCTAGGAATGTAAAAATAGGGAGCTTGGCTCTGGGTAGAAATAATGGCATTCCTAGAATCAGTTGATTTGGCTGATCAGATTGTCTACAAGTTTTTATTTTTTAAAGATTTAATATTAATATATTGTCACACATTTTTAAATCTAGACAGAATTGATTTTTAAAAACAATATGTAACAAAGTATACATATTTTGTTATAACTCATAACAGTTTTCATTACCTGATATTGTATATTTCCTTACTTGTATATTATCTCTCATACTTATGGAATCAGGGAATTTGCATGTCTTATTCATTGCTTAGAAAGCTGCATGGTAATTATTAATTAAATATTAGTGGCATTAATGAATAAATGAATATATAAGATCAGATGGTAAAGCGTTTAGAGAAGATAATCACCAAAGGAACTCTCTTTTTGTGTGCTTCCTCCTTTATGAACAATTGAACATGACCTGAGACCTCACCTGGTTTTGCCCCAGTTATTAATTCAAGGGCTAAGACTATATAGTCCATGATAGCTTAATCTCCCACTGTTAGATCACTGACCAACTTCTACCAAGAGGTGGAAAATAGAATCTGCATCACAGTAGAAGAAATGAGGTCAAAATTGGAAAAATTAGTTCAGCTCTGTGTTCTTAATTGAGAGGATTGGTTTGAAATTATTAAGTGCATATATAAAACCAGGAGGGGGATGGTGAGTATTTTAGAATCTTACCAAAATCAGAGAAGATTAACATAATTAGACTAGCACTACTTTTGTCTTTTTATAATAGTCAGCATGCTAGGATATGGAGCCTTATTAATGGACATATCTCCTGAAACTTTATTCTGCCCAGAATATTATTATTAATAAAATATTAATAATTATTTAGGCTTATGGAATTTATTTTTATTTTCACTTCTTAACAATTCTTCTTCTAACCTATTCTGGGAGACTTAAGTATGTTTCAGGTACAATTGGAGCAACTGCTTTTAACAGATGAGATGTTAGAAGGAAGTTCATTATATTCCTTGGCATGCAAGTAGTAAGCCTTGGTAGCATCCACTAACAATACTTTTATCCAATGTGATGCAGGCTCAAAGGACAGGACACTTTCTGCTCTCTAACAACATTTAAAGAGTAAGCAAGTGAGGGGCGCCTGGGTGGCTCAGTGGGTTAAGCCGCTGCCTTCAGCTCAGGTCATGATCTCAGGGTCCCGGGATCGAGTCCCGCATCGGGCTCTCTGCTCGGCGGGGAGCCTGCTTCCCTCTCTCTCTCTCTGCCCACCTCTCTGTCGACTGTGATCTCTCTCTCTGTCAAATAAATAAATAAATGAAAAAAAAAAAGAGTAAGCAAGTGAGCAGGCAATATGTATTCTATTGGACACAATATATGTAAATTATATTCTTGGGGAAAAACACATGTAGCTTGCTATTACTTATTGGCCAAAGTAATTCAATTTTTTTTCTTTTTTTCTTAAAACACTTTTAGTAGGAGGTTCATATTGGGAAATATTAGCACATAATGTCCAAGAAGAGGAGGTAGGGACCAGAACAGGCAATAGAAAGAAAACACAGAGATGTGAAAAAGTTTAAACTAAAAATATTAATATGGAATAACATATTCTATGGGTCCAAGAGAATGCACCAGAAAAATTAGGTCATTTAAAAGTGAATGCCAGGCTTATAATTGGCTCATTGCTGATCGCTATTTTACTTTTCTTTTTCTCCTTATTAATTATTCTAGATCCTTATCTATTTCATTAAATCCTCTATCAAATTAACTTCAGCCTTTGTAAATAAACTAGACTTTTCATTTACTAAGTAGAAGCCATTAAGTAAGAATTCCCTAATTTTTCTTTCTCTCCACACCCTAAGTTACAAATAAAATAACATTCTGATGTCTCCTACTTCTAATCACAGAAGTGGTGGGTTGGACAAAATCAGAACTGGTAGATGAACTGGAGAGCATTCTTTTTTTTTTTTTTAAGATTTTATTTATTTATTTGACAGACAGAGATCACAAGTAGGCAGAGAGGCAGGCAGAGAGAGAGAGAGAGAGAGAGGGAAGCAGGCTTCCTGTGGAGCAGAGAGCCCGATGCGGGGCTCGATCCCAGGACCCTGAGATCATGACCTGAGCCGAAGGCAGCAGCCCAAACCACTGAGCCACCCAGGCGCCCCTGGAGAGCATTCCTTACTGACATTCTCTAGACAAACACTAGAGGTGATATGAAATATTTCTTCTATCCTTCAAAACCTTCATCTTTACTGGCTCTAGCTATTTAGACTATTAACACACTAAAAAACCCTGAATATTCTAAAACATATTTGTGATAGTGATTTGGTTTTATTTTTGTCATTCTCTTTTCTCCACTTTCCTATTTTTTTATCTTTGATTTACTTTTTAAGATTTTTGTTTATTTATATACTTGAGAGAGAGACAGAGAGTGAAAGAGATAGTGTGAAAGATGGGAGAAGTAGAACTAGAGGGACAAGCAGACGCTGCTGATCACAGAACCTGACATGGGGCTGGATCCCAGGATCCTGAGATCATGACCTGAGCTGAAATCAAGAGTTGGATGCTTAACCAACTGAGCCACCCATGCACCCTGTTTATCTTTTATTTTACTCTAATTTTTAAATCCTATATAATTTTTATTTTTTGTACTTTTTTAAAAAAAAATTCTTTTCAGCATAACAGAATTCATTGTTTTTACACCACACCCAGTGCTCCATGCAATGTGTGCTCTCCATAATACCCACCACCTGGCTCCCCCAACCTCCCACCCCCTGCCCCTTCAAAACCCTCAGGTTGTTTTTCAGAGTTCAAAGTGTCTCATGGTTCATCTTCCCATCCAATTTTTTATTAATTCAAAATAACAAATTCAAAAATAGAGAAATGTTATTTTAAAAGTAATAATTTCTTGAGGGCACCTGCGTGGCTCAGTTGATTAAGCGGCTGTTTTCAGCTCAAGTTAGGATCCTAGGGTCCTGGGATCAAGTCACATATCAGGCTCTTTGCTCAGCAGGGAGCCTGTTTCTCCCCTGCCTCCCCCAACTTGCTCTCTCCCCTTCTCTCTGTGTCAAATAAATAAATAAAATCTTTAAGAAAAGGTAATAATTTCTTAAAATTTTATTAACAATAATTGCAGTTGATAGTTTGGTATATTTTCCAATCTCTTTCTATGCAGATGCAAACATGAAATACATATTTGTTTCAGTGTATTCTAGTATTTAATATATACTGAGCATTTTTCCTATATCAGTAAAAGTAGATATAACTCACTTTTTCTGCCATTATTCTTTTAATATATTTAATATTTAAAATAATTTTAAAGGTACCATAATACTACATAAATAAGGTATTACTAAATAAATAAAAAGTCTATGGTTCTCTTCTCTGATCATATCATCTATCTAGCAGATATAGTCACTTTCCTAAATGTATGTCATTAATATGAGACCACATTACTTTTATTCCGCTCCTTCTGACTTCTACCATAGGAATAAATTGTCCTTGGTTAAAATAATGTAGAAATAATAAAGCAGGTAGGAAATGGGAAGGTGAATAAATGATATTATAATGTGATTTCTTACATTATATGTGAAATAGTGATAATTCAAGATAGACTGTGATAAGGATACATATTATGCTGTCTAAAGCAATGACAATTATGTACAAAGATATATAATCATAAACCTAATAGAAGAGATAGCATGGAGTATTAAAAAATTTTGATCATCTCAACAGAAGTCAGGAAAGGACAGGACAAGTGAAAAAGAACAAAAAGAAAGACAAAACCAACTCCATCAACTACTATATTACAGGTAAATAGACTAAACACTGACTACACAGAAGAGATAGTTAGCCTGGAATTTTTTTTTTTTTTTAAAAAGATTTTATTTATTTATTTGAGAGAGAGACAGTGAGAGGGAGCATGAGCAAGGAGAAGGTCAGAGAGCGAAGCAGACTCCCTGTGGAGCTGGGAGCCCGATGCGGGACCCGATCCCAGGACTCCGGGATCATGACCTGAGCCGAAGGCAGTCGTCCAACCAACTGAGCCACCCAGGCGTCCCTGGAAATTTTTTTTATAGGCCCAATTGTATCCTATTAATCATAAATGCACTATAAATATGAAGAGATATAATGTAAAGGTGGCAAAACTTATTCCCATAAAACATAAAAAACATAAAAAAGCATATTAATGTTTGGCCAAGTGGACTTCTAGACAAAGAATATTATCAGAGATATAAAATGGCAATTAAAATTAGTGAAATTATTGATTCTTCACAAAGACATTGCAATCATAAATATGTATATGCCTATTAGTAAAGTGTCAGTATGTATGATAAAGCTCGTAGAAGTAATGGAATAGAAAAGTCCAAAAATATACTAAGAGTTTACCATACTTTTCTCAAAAAAAGAACAATAACGGAAAAAAAAGATACTGAAAATAAACATTACATCTGAATTGATCTAGTAACTATTTATAGAAAGACTACCTATTTTTTCAGGTACCCATGGGACATTTGCTTAAGTAAGTCATTTGCTTAGATAAGTCATAGGATGGGACATACTCTAAATGTATTTCACAGGAACAAAATCATAAAAATAATTTAATAATAAAAATAAATATTAAATAAAAATATTTAGAAACTAAATCAAGTTGGAAAGCTGTACCTTTTGACTGCCACCTGAAACTTTTAAATAAAGAAATCTCCATACTATTGCTCCATTGGTGAATTTTAACACCAGTTTAGGGAATGTTAACACAGTTCTTTGAGAAAATAGGAAAAGAAGCATATCCAAATCTGTGATTCTTTCTATTCACCTGTCACTCCAGTCTTGGGGAAGCAGTTTTCCTTGTCTCTTCCCCTCCTCTTCAGATCTTGAAAGAGTTGAATTTTCAGTCTGTTTAGTTTTTCCATGTTATTAGGACAGATAGAGGGATGACTTCCAAGCAGCCCTCAGGTGGAACTGGAAACTGGAAGTCCCTATTTTCCTTTTTATAAAGTTTTATTGCATTTGTGCCTGCTCTCTTATCTTATAGATACCTAGCCCAAGACTTGGGGAATGGACTGGTGTTAGGTAGGTATAGTTTAAGGGGAGGATGTTTCAGTCAAAAAATAGCACAGTCTTTAGATGTAAATAAATGGAATGAGATGTTCAAGAACATGAAAGTGGTTTGGTACATCTGGAGTACAGATGTGCAATAGTAGGTATAAGAAGATTAAACTGGTAGTGTTAGCTGGGTGGCTAGATGAAAAATTGTAGATCGTGATTGAAAAGAAATTAACTTCATTTCAAGAGCAGTAGTGAGCCACTGAGGGTTCTTACCTATCGGATTAGAAGATAAAATATGATGGTTAGAAATCACTCTGGTTGCAAAACAGAGAGGAGATTGAAAAGAAGTAACATAGGAAGAGGCAGAATCACAGTGGAGACCAGAATAATCGGGGTGAAGAGGGGCAGATTATTAGTATATTAATGAAATAAAATTCACAGGACAGAAGGATTTGTTTTGAATTTAAGAAACATTTATTGAAGACTTAAAATTGTCAGATTTTTGTGCTAACTGCCTAGAAAAACTGTAATTAGAAATAGTCTCATGTTTTACACAGCCCCTTCCAGTAGGAAGCAGAGACAAATACACAGTAGTAAGGACAAAGTTGTAAGAACAGTTTTATATTGCATACCACAGGAAGACAATAAAATCTTTATTTTGGTTTCTTTAATTGATTTTGTGTGTGTGTGTATTATCCTTCAGTAATTCAAGTGTGCCAAGTTACAGATTGAGTCATAAGAAAGATAGTGTCCCAGTAACAGAGACAGGATCTGATCACAAGAATCAGTGTGTAGTAATTATTTTTTTGAAAAATCAGAGTAATTTCTGGAGAGTTAAAACTAATGAATTACAGTCCCTATCCTTTATCATTACTTTCTGAAAACTTGCTGCCACTTTAGGATGAACTGATCATATGATCTTCCATATGGAAATAGTTATATATAGATAATATTCTTTTCATAAATTGTCTTGCTGGACTGTGAACATTCTTCTTTGACAGCATCCACAAAAGAGTCTATGCTATTCTAAAATTAATGTCATGATTTTTTGCAGATGTTCAACATATAACAAGGTTAAGGGTACTAACATGTAGAAAAGCAACTTATTTACTTATCTAGATGAAAAAAATTCAAATTCCCTTATTTTAAAGACTACAGTGGAAATTACATTGATCACAAGCTCATATTTTGTGGACACTTTAGTGAGAATATTTAATGTCTGAATTCATTGTTTTATTCACCTATTTTATTATACTTCCAGGATAAATTCATTTCTCCTTGCTCTACAGCATAGAAATCAAGACTGTTAGCATTCCATGGGTCTTAATTTTAAAGTAAATCCGTAATATATTTTTGGAGAAAATTTTAATCTTCACAGTATGTATTTTTTTAATTAAATGTGTCTTTTAGACTCCTTAATCTCTACAAGAGAGATCACTTATGTAGTCTCCTATCAGCTAATGGTTAAAGTACCTGATTATTTTTTGAAATAACGTAGAGTAGTTATATTTCAGATACTTGTCGAGTAGATAGGTTGTCAATAACTATCTACCAATGTCTTTCAAAAGCACTTCTGAGACAACTAGTATTTATAGAAGACTACCTAAAACATTAAATCCAACCATTTTTCCTGATACTGTAAATTCTATTGCTAGATTCACCTAAGTCATAAAAAGTAAATGCTTTTTGTAATTCCTGTTGACTTCTGGTTTGGTTACTTTGACTGATCTGTACTTCGAAGCAATGCCCTATGCCTACGTGTTAAAACAACAGACAAACTATCTTATGAAATTTGCCTTTGCGTTATTTACTAGGATACATATAAAGGTATATTTAATACATGACGTAGAATTGCATTGTCAGTACTCATAGGGATGTTTTATACTGGTTTCACATTATAAATAATGTATCCTTAGCAAATGCTCTTTTTACATAATTGGCTCCAAATTTTTTGAAATACTGTGTTTCTTAATTGAAACATCTAATAAAAATCTTGGGCGGGGGCACCTGGGTGGCTCAGTGGGTTAAGCTGCTGCCTTCGGCTCAGGTCATGATCTCAGGGTCCCGCATTGGGTTTTCTGCTCAGCGGGGGGCCTGCTTCCCTTCCTCTCTCTCTGCCTGCCTCTCTGCCTACTTCTGACCTCTCTCTGTCAAATAAATAAATAAAATCTTTAAAAAAAAAAATCTTGGGCGTATATTTGTAGATGAATTTTGGAAGATATAAAGACATTTAAATATATTTTTATCTGCTAATTTGATACATGCACCCATGTTACTTTTTTATGTTACTTTTTTAAATACATATTTTCTTGATCTCAATTTCCTATTTTAAAATTATGTTCGTTTGATTTATTGAATTAATTTAAAAAAATATTAGGTGATTTTTGCAAGACAGTAGCCATAATAAAACATATTTTTGACATTGTCAATGAAAGGTGTTTGGTTCCTAACAACTATTCTATAGTCCTATCTGATTATGTTTTGATATTATTTCTAGTGCTGTAGGCTTATAAAATCTGTCCTTATTTATTCATTTGGTCATTATTTCAATAAATATTGCTTGACTAACCATGCATTATGTTAAATGCTGGAATACAAAGTTGGGAAATATACCCTTCTCAGATGTTGAAACTCATAAATTATCAGAAGCAATATACATGTATATAAAATAACATGTGGACAATGCAGTGATAGAAACCTGGAAAAATTATTGAGGTAATAGATCAAATTAATTCTTAGTTATGTTCTGTATTCTACTTCAGAGGTTAAATACATATCACTTTTCACGTGTTTCTTTTCTTTTAAAATGGATGTGTACATGAACTACTGTAATCCATTAGAAATATATTTTGTTAGATAAAATTTTAAGTATAGTATTTCTTTAGTAATAATATTCTCCATCTATATGCTCCATCATATACATATTTTGACATTTATTTTTAACATTTGTAATAGAGCAGTTTTAGAATTACATAGTTATTGTAAAGATAATAGAGTCCCTGTATATGCACATCCAGTTTCCCTTATTTTTGACATCTTACTTTGGCCTGATACATTTGTCACAACTAGTAAATATATATATATATATATATATATATATATATATATATATATATATATATATATATTTTCTTATTAAATCTGATGTGTTCGATTCTTACTTTTTCCCTAATGTCTTTAACTCTTCCACGATCCCATAGGGAGGAAACACGTTATTATTTGTTCGTGCTCTGGTGAGATCCTCTTGGCTTGGCAGTTTCTTTGACATTCCTTGTTTTTGATGATCTTGAGCATTTTGAGAGGTATTTTTCAAGAATAGGTGTTTTTAGAATAGCCCTCAATTAAGATTTGTATTTTTTTTTTTCACATGACTAGACTGGGGCAACATATTTTGAGAGGATACTCATAGTGTAAATTGTGATATTCATCACATTATAGCAAGGGAAATTATCTATGCAAAAACAAACCATGTAAACCCTCGTCACTTGGAACAGGTAGTGTTTGTCAGGCTTGCCACGGTAAATTGTATTCCTTTCTATTCCTTTTCTATCCTTTCTCTTTTTTTTTTTTTTTAATTTTTTTTTTTTATTTATTTCCAGCATAACAGTATTCATTATTTTTGCACCACACCCCGTGCTCCATGCAATCCGTGCCCTCTATAATACCCACCACCTGGTACCCCAACCTCCCACCCCCCGTCCCTTCAAAACCCTCAGATTGTTTTTCAGAGTCCATAGTCTCTCATGGTTCACCTCCCCTTCCAATTTCCCCCAACTCCCTTCTCCACTCTAAGTCCCCATGTCCTCCATGCTATTTGTTATGCTCCACAAATAAGTGAAACCATATGATAATTGACTCTCTCTGCTTGACTTATTTCACTCAGCATAATCTCTTCCAGTCCCGTCCATGTTGCTATAAAAGTTGGGTATTCATCCTTTCTGATGGAGGCATAATACTCTATCCCCAGGGGTACAGGTCTGTGAATCACCAGGTTTACACACTTCACAGCACTCACCAAAGCACATACCCTCCCCAATGTCCGTATTCCCACCCCCTTCTCCCAAACCCCCTCCCCCCAGCAACCCTCAGTTTGTTTTGTGAGATTAAAAGTCACTTATGGTTTGTCTCCCTCCCAATCCAATCTTGTTTCATTGATTCTTCTCCTACCCACTTAAGCCCCCATGTTGCATCACCACTTCCTCATATCAAGGAGATCATATGATAATTGTCTTTCTCTGCTTGACTTATTTCGCTAAGCATGATACGCTCTAGTTCCATCCATGTTGTCGCAAATGGCAAGATTTCATTTCTTTTGATGGCTGCATAGTATTCCATTGTGTATATATACCACATCTTCTTGATCCATTCATCTGTTGATGGACATCTAGGTTCTTTCCATAGTTTGGCTATTGTGGACATTGCTGCTATAAACATTCGGGTGCATGTGCCCCTTTGGATCACTACGTTTGTATCCTTAGGGTAAATACCCAATAGTGCAATTGCTGGGTCATAGGGCAGTTCTATTTTCAACATTTTGAGGAACCTCCATGCTGTTTTCCAGAGTGGCTGCACCAGCTTGCATTCCCACCAACAGTGTAGGAGGGTTCCCCTTTCTCCGCATCCTCGCCAGCATCTGTCATTTCCTGACTTGTTGATTTTAGCCATTCTGACTGGTGTGAGGTGATATCTCATTGTGGTTTTGATTTGTATTTCCCTGATGCCGAGTGATATGGAGCACTTTTTCATGTGTCTTTTGGCCATCTGGATGTCTTCTTTGCAGAAATGTCTGTTCATGTCCTCTGCCCATTTCTTGATTGGATTATTTGTTCTTTGGGTGTTGAGTTTGCTAAGTTCTTTATAGATTCTGGACACTAGTCCTTTATCTGATATGTCATTTGCAAATATCTTCTCCCATTCTGTCAGTTGTCTTTTGATTTTGTTAACTGTTTCCTTTGCTGAGCAAAAGCTTTTGATCTTGATGAAATCCCAATAGTTCATTTTTGCCCTTGCTTCCCTTGCCTTTTGCGTTGTTCCTAGGAAGATGTTGCTGCGGTTGAGGTCAAAGAGGTTGCTGCCTGTGTTCTCCTCAAGGATTTTGATGGATTCCTTTCGCACATTGAGGTCCTTCATCCATTTTGAGTCTATTATTGTGTGTGGTGTAAGGAAATGGTCCAATTTCATTTTTCTGCATGTGGCTGTCCAATTTTCCCAGCACCATTTATTGAAGAGGCTGTCTTTTTTCCATTGGACATTCTTTCCTGCTTTGTCGAAGATTAGTTGACCATAGAGTTGAGGGTCTATTTCTGGGCTCTCTATTCTGTTCCATTGATCGATGTGTCTGTTTTTGTGCCAGTACCATGCTGTCTTGATGACGACAGCTTTGTAATAGAGCTTGAAGTCCGGAATTGTGATGCCACCAACGTTGGCTTTCTTTTTCAATATCCCTTTTGCTATTCGAGGTCTTTTCTGGTTCCATATAAATTTTAGCATTATTTGTTCCATTTCTTTGAAAAAGATGGATGGTACTTTGATAGGAATTGCATTAAATGTGTAGATTGCTTTAGGTAGCATAGACATTTTCACAATATTTATTCTTCCAATCCAGGAGCATGGAACATTTTTCCATTTCTTTGTGTCTTCCTCAATTTCTTTCATGAGTACTTTATAGTTTTCTGAGTATAGATTCTGTGTCTCTTTGGTTAGGTTTATTCCTAGGTATCTTATGGTTTTGGGTGCAATTGTAAATGGGATTGACTCCTTAATTTCTCTTTCTTCTGTCTTGCTGTTGGTGTAGAGAAATGCAACTGATTTCTGTGCATTGATTTTATATCCTGACACTTTACTGAATTCCTGTATAAGTTCTAGAAGTTTTGGAGTGGAGTCTTTTGGGTTTTCCACATATAGTATCATATCATCTGCGAAGAGTGATAATTTGACTTCTTCTTTGCCGATTTGGATGCCTTTAATTTCCTTTTGTTGTCTGATTGCTGAGGCTAGGACCTCTAGTACTATGTTGAATAGCAGTGGTGATAATGGACATCCCTGCCGTGTTCCTGACCTTAGCGGAAAAGCTTTCAGTTTTTCTCCATTGAGAATGATATTTGCGGTGGGTTTTTCATAGATGGCTTTCATGATATTGACGTATGTTCCCTCTATCCCTACACTTTGAAGAGTTTTGATCCGGAAGGGATGCTGTACTTTGTCAAATGCTTTTTCAGCATCTATTGAGAGTATCATATGGTTCTTGTTCTTTCTTTTATTGATGTGTTGTATCACATTGACTGATTTGCGGATGTTGAACCAACCTTGCAGCCCTGGAATAAATCCCACTTGGTCGTGGTGAATAATCTTTTTAATGTACTGTTGAATCCTATTGGCTAGTATTTTGTTGAGTATTTTCGCATCTGTGTTCATCAAGGATATCGGTCTATAGCTCTCTTTTTTGGTGGGATCCTTGTCTGGTTTTAGGATCAAGGTGATGCTGGCCTCATAAAATGAGTTTGGAAGTTTTCCTTCCATTTCTATTTTTTGGAACAGTTTCAGGAGAATAGGAATTAGTTCTTCTTTAAATGTCTGGTAGAATTCCCCCGGGAAGCCGTCTGGCCCTGGGCTTTTGTTTGTTTGGAGATTTTTAATGACTGTTTCAATCTCCTTACTGGTTATGGGTCTCTTCAGGCTTTCTATTTCTTCCTGGTTCAGTTGTGGTAGTTTATATGTTTCTAGGAATGCATCCATTTCTTCCAGATTGTCAAATTTATTGGCGTAGAGTTGCTCATAGTATGTTCTTATAATAGTTTGTATTTCTTTGGTGTTAGTTGTGATCTCTCCTCTTTCATTCATGATTTTATTTATTTGGGTCCTTTCTCTTTTCTTTTTGATAAGTCGGGCCAGGGGTTTATCAATTTTATGAATTCTTTCAAAGAACCAGCTCCTAGTTTCGTTGATTTGTTCTATTGTTTTTTTGGTTTCTATTTCATTGATTTCTGCTCTGATCTTTATGATTTCTCTTCTCCTGCTGGGCTTAGGGTTTCTTTCTTGTTCTTTCTCCAGCTCCTTTAGGTGTAGGGTTAGGTTGTGTACCTGAGACCTTTCTTGTTTCTTGAGAAAGGCTTGTACCGCTATATATTTTCCTCTCAGGACTGCCTTTGTTGTGTCCCACAGGTTTTCAACCGTTGTATTTTCATTATCATTTGTTTCCATGATTTTTTTCAATTCTTCTTTAATTTCCCGGTTGACCCATTCATTCTTTAGAAGGATGCTGTTTAGTCTCCATGTATTTGGGTTCTTTCCAAACTTCCTTTTGTGGTTGAGTTCTAGCTTTAGAGCATTGTGGTCTGAAAATATGCAGGGAATGATCCCAATCTTTTGATACCGGTTGAGTCCTGATTTAGGACTGAGGATGTGATCTATTCTGGAGAATGTTCCATGTGCACTAGAGAAGAATGTGTATTCTGTTGCTTTGGGATGAAATATTCTGAATATATCTGTGATGTCCATCTGGTCCAGTGTGTCCTTTAAGGCCTTTATTTCCTTGCTGATCTTTTGCTTGGATGACCTGTCCATTTCAGTGAGGGGAGTGTTAAAGTCCCCTACTAT
The DNA here is from genome assembly GCF_009829155.1 of Mustela erminea. NCBI lineage: Eukaryota > Metazoa > Chordata > Mammalia > Carnivora > Mustelidae > Mustela > Mustela erminea. The sequence goes on along the minus strand of NC_045628.1, from coordinate 49,195,400 downwards.
TATTGTATTATTGTTGATGTGTTTCTTTGATTTTGTTATTAATTGGTTTATATAGTTGGCTGCTCCCACGTTGGGGGCATAGATATTTAAAATTGTTAAATCTTCTTGTTGGACAGACCCTTTGAGTATGATATAGTGTCCTTCCTCATCTCTTATTATAGTCTTTGGCTTAAAATCTAATTGATCTGATAGAAGGATTGCCACTCCTGCTTTCTTCTGATGTCCATTAGCATGGTAAATTCTTTTCCACCCCCTCACTTTAAATCTGGAGGTGTCTTCGGGCTTAAAATGAGTTTCTTGGAGGCAATATATAGATGGGTTTTGTTTTTTTATCCATTCTGATACCCTGTGTCTTTTGACAGGGGCATTTAGCCCATTAACATTCAGGGTAACTATTGAGAGATATGAATTTAGTGCCATTGTATTGCCTGTAAGTTGACTGTTACTGTATATGGTCTCTGTTCCTTTCTGATCTACCACTTGTAGGCTCTCTCTTTGCTTAGAGGACCCCTTTCAATATTTCCTGTAGAGCTGGTTTGGTATTTGCAAATTCTTTCAGTTTTTGTTTGTCCTGGAAGCTTTTAATCTCTCCTTCTATTTTCAACGATATCCTAGCTGGATATAGTATTCTTGGCTGCATGTTTTTCTCGTTTAGTGCTCTGAAAATATCATGCCAGCTCTTTCTGGCCTGCCAGGTCTCTGTGGATAAGTCAGCTGCCAATCTAATATTTTTACCATTGTATGTTACAGACTTCTTTTCCCGGGCTGCTTTCAGGATTTTCTCTTTGTCACTGAGACTTGTAAATTTTACTATTAGGTGACGGGGTGTGGGCCTATTCCTATTGATTTTGAGGGGCGTTCTCTGAACCTCCTGAATTTTGATGCTCGTTCCCTTTGCCATATTGGGGAAATTCTCCCCAATAATTCTCTCCAGTATACCTTCTGCTCCCCTCTCTCTTTCTTCTTCTTCTGGAATCCCAATTATTCTAATGTTGTTTCGTCTTATGGTGTCACTTATCTCTCGAATTCTCCGCTCGTGGTCCAGTAGCTGTTTGTCCCTCTTTTGCTCAGCTTCTTTATTCTCTGTCATTTGGTCTTCTATATCACTAATTCTTTCTTCTGCCTCATTTATCCTAGCAGTGAGAGCCTCCATTTTTGATTGCACCTCATTAATAGCTTTTTTGATTTCAACTTGGTTAGATTTTAGTTCTTTTATTTCTCCAGAAAGGGCTTTTATATCTCTCGAGAGGGTTTCTCTAATATCTTCCATGCCTTTTTCAAGCCCTGCTAGAACCTTGAGAATTGTCATTCTGAACTCTAGATCTGACATATTACCAATGTCAGTATTGATTAGGTACCTAGCCTTCGGTACTGCCTCTTGTTCTTTTTTTTGTGTTGAATTTTTCCGTCTTGTCATTTTGTCCAGATAAGAGTATATGAAGGGGCAAGTAAAATACTAAAAGGGTGGCAACAACCCCAGGAAAAAATGCTTTAACCAAATTAGAAGAGATCCAAAATCGTGACGGGGGAGAAAGGGGATAAAAAGAGGTTCAAAAAGGAAGGAAGAAAAAAAAAAGAAAGAAGAAAAAAAAAAAAAGAAAAAAGAAATGAAAAGAATTAAAAAAAAAAAATGAAAACACCTAAGAAAAATGTAAAAAAGAAAAAATATATATATTAGATAAACTAGTAAAAAATCGTTAAAAAAGAAAAAGGTAACAGTTAAAAAAAAAAAAAAATTTCCCGAAGGCGAGAAAAAAAAAAAAAAAAAATGAAAAAGAAAAAAATTAAATTAACTGCAAGACTAAAAAAAAATCACAGGGAAAAAGCCATGAGTTCCGTGCTTGGCTTTCTCCTCCTCTGGAATTCTGCTGCTCTCCTTGGTATTGAAACCGCACTCCTTGGTAGGTGAACTTGGTCTTGGCTGGATTTCTTGTTGATCTTCTGGGGGAGGGGCCTGTTGTAGTGATTCTCAAGTGTCTTTGCCCCAGGCGGAATTACACCGCCCTTACCCGGGGCCGGGGTGAGTAATCCGCTCGGGTTTCCTTTCAGGAGCTTTTGTTCCCTGAGCGCTTTCCGTAGAGTTCCGGAGGACGGGAATACAAATGGCGGCCTCCTGGTCTCTGGCCCGGAGGAGCCGAGAGCCCAGGGCCACACTCCCCAGCGCGCCCTCAGAGAACAGCGCCCAGTCACTCCCGTCTGCCCGACCTCCGGCCGCGCTCCGAGCTCTCCGAGCCTGCGACCAGTTCAAGGTAACACCGAGCTGTGAGCCTACTGTCGGCTCTGTCTCTGTAGCCGGCTTTCCCGCTCCAATACCCGCAAGGTCTGCGACACTCAGACACCCCTGATCCTTCTGTGACCCTGCGGGACCTGAGGCCACGCTGAACCCGCGTGGGCTTCGCCCCGGTTTAGCCTCTGGAGCGATGTCCCTCAGCGGAACAGACTTTTAAAAGTCCTGATTTTGTGCGCCGTTGCTCCGCCGCTTGCCAGGAGCCGGCCCCTCCCCCCGGGGTCTATCTTTCCGTCGCTCTGGATTCACTTCTCCGCCGGTCCTACATTTCAGAAAGTGGTTGTTTTTCTGTTTCCAGAATTGCTGTTCTTCTTCTCTTCGATCTGCCGATGGATTTTCAGGTGTTTGCAATCTTTAGACAAGCTATCTAGCTGATCTCCGGCTAGCTGAAGCAGTCTCAGCCTGCTACTTCTCCGCCATCTTGACTCCTCCTCTTCTATCCTTTTCTCTTTAGAAGGAAGTCACTCTGCATAGCCCACACTTAAGGAATGAGCAGTAAGGCTCCAATCTTTGAATGGTAGAGTATCCACATATAATATTTGGAATTCTTCTTTAAGGGATATTTGTCTTTCTCCCACATTTATATATTTATTCAATTATTTATATCACTATGGTTGTGACACTTAAGTCATAATCCAATGTCAGATTTGACATTGGGGCTCTTTCAGGTTGCTTGTGTATTACTTTAACATACCTCTATCAAAGAAGGGAATTGTTTTTCTTTTTGTGTGAATTATGGTACTACAAAATCCTCCATGCTCATTTTGTATATTTGCTGCTCCAGTCTTAGAATCATCCATGTCTTTTAGTGAAAAAAAAGGTATTAAAAACCTGTCTGGATGATAGACATGTTTAAGGCTACAAGAAAGTTGTTTTGTTCAGTATTCCTCAGTTGACAAAGCAAGGAAATATGTGTGTATAATAACTTGTGTTTGCATGTAGACCTACCTATTAATATTCCTATATGTAACCATCTTACCAATATTAAGCTAAATATCAATTGAAACAGATTCAACTGCTTTAATCCCCTACCTCATGGTTTAATTGAGCCTTTTTACCTCATGAATGTTCTGTTCGTTTGTTTAATTATTCAGTTCCATTATACATGTATAAAAGTTTCAGAATGGGGTTGGGGATTTTATCAGTGAGTATACAATGCCTGTGTACCATTCCTTTTGCCTTTGAACACTTTAAAATTTAGTTAAATTAGTGTTTATTTGACCATCTCCTTCAGTGAAGTTGTTTCACTCATATTCAGTGTATTTAGAATATTTTGTCACATTCTACTTTCCATCCTGAGATCCTTCTAAATTATATTTTGATTGATGTGCATTTTTAAAATTTACTGTATGTGTTGTAAAATTCTGGGTTTTGACAGATATTTAATGCCTCTGTTTACCATTATAATACTGTGTAGAGTATTTTCAGTGTTCAAAAAACTCCTCTGAGATTTATCTATATAATACACATGACCTTGCACCAAACCCCTGGCAACTACTGATCTGTTCACCATCTCTATAGTTTATCATTTTTTAGAATATCATTTAATCATAACCATACTCTCTTTAGCTCCTTCAGATTGTTTCTTTTCACATAGAGAAAAACACTTAAGATTCACACATGTCGTTTTGTTACCTGTAAACTATTTTTATCACTGAATAATATTCTACTACGTGCACACACCAAATTTGTTTATTCATTCACCTATTGAAAGAGATCTTAATTAATTTTGATTTGGTTTATTCTAGATAAAACTTTCATAAATACCCATGTGTAATTTTTTGTATGGGCATAAGTTTTAAAATTTAGCTAAGGATTGCGTGATCACGCAAGAAGACTGTTTCGTTTTGCAAAACAACTTAGGAATTGTCTTATAAGGTAGCTGTATCATTTTGTGTTACCATCTACAAAGAAGAATTCCTGTTGCTCTGGATCCTGAACAGCAGTTAGTATCACTAAGCTTTGAATTTGGGTCATACTAATGGGTGTGTAGTATTCCATTGCTGCTGCAATTTGCAGTCCTCTAATTAAAAATGATATTTAGATCATTTTCTCAAATGTTTATTTTTCATTTGTATACCTTTTTGGTGAGGTATAAGTTCAGATTTTTTTGCCCATATTTTAACCTGAGTTGTTTTCTTACAGTTGAGTTTTAAGTGTTCTTTGTGCATTTTGGATTAAAATCCGCCATCAGATGTGTATTTTTGTAATTTTTTTTCCCAATATGAAGTTTGTCTTTTACATTCTCTTAATAGTCTTTCACAGCAGTTTTAAATTTTAATAAAGTTAAATTATAATTTTTCTTTGTTAGATAATGTTATATTTTAAAATGTATTCTCAAGCTGAATGTTATGTAGATTTTCTATGTTTTCTTCTTGAAATTTTATAGTTTTGCATTATCATTGAGATCTAAATCTGTTTGGAATTAATTTTTATGTAAGGTATATGATCTATATCTAGATTGTCTCTTTTGTATATAGATATCCAATTTTCCCATCATGATTTCTTGGAAAGAGTATCTTTTCTCCATTGAATTCTTTGTTCCTTCATCAAAATCCAGCTTATTATATTTCTCTTCCTTATTTCTAGCTCCTGGTTTTTATTTTTTTGGTCAATGTGTGTTTCTTTCCCCTATACCAGGCTGCTGTGATGAACATAACCTGACAGTGTTGAAACAGGTAGTATCAGTCCTCCAAAATTGTATTTCCTTAGTATTGCTTTGGCTGTTCTATGTGATGTGAAATAGGAGTGGTGAGAGACCATACTCCTCCCTTTTCTACATCTTAATGGGAAAGTGTCCATTTTCTCACCATTAAGTGTGAAATTAACTGTTTTTGTAGGTGTTCTTTAGCAAAATATACCTAGTTTGCTAAGAGTTTTCATTAGAAATGGTATTATTTTGTCAAGTGCTTTTTCTGAATCAATTATAAGATCATGTGAGTTTTTGGTTTGTTGATGTGGAGGTGACATTGATTTTTTAAAAGTTGAACCAGTCTTGCTTACCTGGAATAATCTTTCATGTGATGTGTGTAATCTTATTTTATGTTTACTAATAATTGGTTGAGGGTTTTTCTATCAATGAGGGATATTGGTTTAGAATTTTCCTATAGTTTTTGTAATGTAATGTCTTTTTTGTTTTGTTTTGTTTTGGTATGACTGAAAACAAAGAGTCAATAATTTTTTGGTAGCCTACTTACATAAGTTTAGGAATCATTATTTAGAATGAGGGGAGGGTTACTTTGTAGTGAAAAGAAGCTCTTGTTCATGGTAGGCTTTGCTACTCATTGTCTGGTTTTGGATATTTACTTAATATCTCCATCATTGTTAATGGTAATAGTAAAATGTACCTTGATTTTTTTTTTACTAGCAATGAAAATGTTTATATGTAAAATATCCTACATAATGTCTGATATAGAGTAAATACTTAATGAAGAATCATCATTATTATCTCATTTTTCTTACCTTTCATATGTTGCAGAGGAAACTGGAGGCATGGCAGCTACTATAATGTAACTTGTATGTTTTTAAGTTTAAATATGAAATATTAGGCGTAATAATAGTAGAAAATATTCTGATCTCAATTAAAATTGCACTCAATCATAGAACACCAAGACTATTAATACTGAATGAAATATAGGAATGTCCATACTTTATAAAGGTTTATAAGCATATATTTATAATTTTTGACATATTTCTCGGTGATAAACTGAAACTCTTGATTTTTAACAGAATTAATAAATTTGATACTCATATACTGTTTCCAAAATTTTCCAATTATATGTGAAGCCAGGAAAGCTTTATGAAAGATGTATCATAATCCATTATTTCATCAAGATCAATTTTAAGAAGCAATGTGTAAGGCAAAATATGGAGGATTTAAAATAAATCAGTAAGTATACTTACATTGTTTTAAAACCATTTTAGTTATAAGAAATCTAGATGTATCATTTTAAAAGATAATTTTCCTTAAGTTAAAGAAATGCTATATGTTATCGTAGTCATAGTTTTCTAAATCTAATGGTTATCCTGAAGAGTATAGAAATATCACCATTCAGAAACGTCATGTGAAATTAGGCTCCATAATCATTTGTTTTATGTAAACAGCTCCTAGTTTTATCTTTAAAATCCCTTAATGCGAAATGGAGAATCAGACTTAAAGATATTTTCTGGAATAAATGGTTGTAGACAAAATTGTGATGACAGAAGACTTATGTACTGAATTTGATTTAGTGTCTATAGGGAACTGAAGAAGATATTCTTCAAAGGTAACTAAGAACTCAGTGTTGACAACATAACTAGCTGCTTATTTACAAGGGTACTAAGAGGATGAAAAGAAAATGAAAGTTTATTTAATTACAACAATTTTGTATTTAAAGAACTTGTAATACTAAAGTCCAAACACAATTTGACAAAACAGATTACAATTAACTTATTTTAATTATATTAATATGTTCCATTTAGAAAGATGAAAAACAATTGTTACCTTTCAAATAATTATTGCTTACCACATAAAGGTAGCACAAGTGAGCATGTGGTGTATTTGTTTGTATATGAAGAAAACCTTACTCACTGAAGGTGCCTTTCTCAGCTATTTGGATATTTAAATAGCTTAAATAGTTAGATATTTAAATAGCTTCCTTATGTATGGCCAGTTTCTTCTGGGTGGCTAGACTGTTCTGTCTCAGCATCCATTCAGTCCTTAGTTTCTCAGCTGAGCCTTCCAGAAAGGATATCAATTAGTTTCAAACGTCATGGTCATTTTTCACTGTGGCCATCTGTCCACTTAGAAATTGAATCTGATGAAAAACTTTACTTCATACAGGCCATCACACAGCTGCCAGATGGCAACAACTTGTGCTCACCATGACCCAACCTAAATTTAAACAATAAGACTAATAATAAAAATTGTTTATTGACATTTATAAATTCCACGAGAGAATGAATTGTGAGAATTACAGGCTTCTGTCCAAAGGTTGATAGTCAAGTTATATTTTGAGTTATATAGTCAGACATGTGGTAATGAACCATGATAATTTCTCTGAGTTCTTGTACCCTAATTTTAATAACTATATATAACTTCCAGTACTTTATCTTCAATTGTACATTCTTGATTTTTTCATGTGCATAATATTTATCTAATAATTTAGCTATTGTGAATTTAAAGTATTTGCCTTTAATACTGAAGCACAATGACTATGTAAATACTACAGAAACAATAGAACACTTTATATAAAACACATATGTAAACTTTGGAAAAAGTATGGTAGACATTCATAGTACACAATAGTAAAAATGAGATTTTGGAGAAGTTAATGAACTTGCTCTAAAACCTCCATTTATTAAAGTAAGTGTCATACACAGGGATCACCCCAGCTATGAAGCCAGCTATCATTCCAATCTCAGGATATCTTCCAGTAAACCATTCCATCTCTTCATAGAAAAAAAATGATAAAAATAAGCTGGTTTGTTATACTTTATTAGGAATTTATTATTTTCTAACTCATTGGTGATGATTTGTGGTTACTGAGCTATCATTAAGCTGAAATCTCTATCATAATTTAATGCTTAATATATTCCCCTAATATAATAATTCTGTTGTTAACATCTATATCTCTTCATGGATCATAAACAGAAAGTTGAATGAAATGCTGTCTTCTGTTATCAAAAGTATATGTTTGTTTTGATGGGTGCAAAAATAATGAATACTGTTATGCTGGAAATAAAAAAAAAATAAATTAAATATTAAAAAAAAATAAATAAAAAAAATAAAAGAAGTAGAAATCTAAAAAAAAAAAAAAAAAGTATATGTTTGTGTTGAGGCCTTTTTTTTAAAAAAATTAAACCTAAATATGGTTTCACTGGTTCATTGTTTGTGTCATCTCTAGAGAAGCTTGGTTCCTTAGCCATCTCTTTTTTTAAAGCTATTCATCAAAGAAAGCAATCACTTCAGAAATCCTAGTTCATGTGTTTCCTTCCATTTAATGATGAGCACCAAGTATAATAGAAGAAAAATGTAATCTTGCAAGCATACAGTTTTACTGTGAATAGAACTTCTTTCTGACTGGTATACAAATGTCTCCTATATTAATCTTTTTCTAGAATTGCAAGTTGATTATACTTTCTTTAGTTAGTAACAACTAAACCCAAGCCTCTTCTTATCTTATTATTTGGAAAAGCACAAAAGAAACTGCTTTTATGGTATTAACCAAATTAATGATATCCCAGCATCATCCTTGCCCATTTGAATGTACCATAACTTGTACAGACACAAGTATCAGTGTTTCAATTAGTGGAAGGACAACACTAATCTTGGCTTATCTTACTTTTGCTATCACAAAAATATAAATTTCCAGTAATATATCATCACTTTTAAGTGTTTCTTCAAATGTGCCTTCTGAATCATACTTAATCTACTCTATTTACACAACATAATATGATAAAGTTGTGCTTTTCTGGTAGTAAATTTGTCTTCTAATCAATATGGCCCTATACATTACTTCTACATGTTCAATCAGTTAACAAAGTTTCTTGTTATTATAACAGTTAAGATCAAAAGCATGTTGAATGCTTGCTATACTTCAGGTGCATAGGCATAAAAACTTTTAATTACATTTTCCCAACTCAGAAAATGTAGTGTCTATTAAGATGTAAATATTGACAGATACTTTGACTAGCACCTTACTAATCTTGAGACATCCTTAGTAGGCACTAATACAAAGAAAACATTTAGGCAAGATTCTCATGGAAAAGTGAAACCTGAAAATAGGAAGGATAAGTATATGTGCTGCCGAAGCGAGCACAAGTTAGGAAGGATAAGTAAAGGGAGAAAAATATTTAAGGGGGCTCTGGGCAGAAAGAAATGCATAATTACAGATTAGCATATTATGGTGCTAGAATCTTCAAGTATTGTGCTGTACGGATAGGTAATTTTGAGAAAACAGTAGAAGGAGATCTTAAAAAAGATAATTTAGTGGATGTTTTAAATTGTATATTATAATTTTAAGGATTCTATAAACAATGGGGAAAATCTGAAGTATTTTTAAGAGAGGACCTATAAAATCAAAATTATATTTAAAATTTTCTGACTGCAAGTGCAGAGGATGTATTCAAGAGGGAAAAACTGAAGCTAGAAAAAAACAAGTTTCTAAAACTTTTGATATGCATAAATGGTTGAAAGTTTAGAAAGGGAGGGATATATTTTATAAATGTGTAGAAGACTATGAAATACCAAAATTTTTATAAGGCTATTTAAAATATGAAAATGTATGTTCTTGCTATTGATAAAAAAAAATCCTAGTCTTTTGAAGTCTGAAATTAATGTCTTTTAATTCTCTATCCTATATCCCTTTCAAAGAACCCAAAAGATGAGAAATAGGAAAAAAAAATGGCAAACTCCAGCTTTATAAAACTGACAGATATATGTGACCCTGGATGTGGGTTGGTAAGCAGAAATACAGGACAGCAACAGCCAATGTCCTTGGCAGCTAATAAGCTGGAAGCTCAAAGTTATCTTAAGTAAATTCTGAAAAGAAAATATACAACAGGGGTGCCTAGGTGGCTTTGTGGGTTAAAGCCTCTGCCTTCAGCTCGGGTCATGGTCCCAGGGTCCTGGGATCGAGCCCCACATCAGGCTCTCTGCTCAGCAGGGAACCTGCTTCCCTTCCTCTCTTTCTGCCTGCTTCTCTGGCTACTTGTGATCTCTGTCTGTCAAGTAAATGGATGAAATCTTATATATATATATATATATATATATATATATATATAACCACATGTATATATAGACAGAGAGAAAGTAAAGTATTTGTTGTTGTTTTTAAAACTTAGAAAGAGATTCCATCATAATTTCAGAGAACAGAAGCTCAGAAGCTTTAGTTGTGCCTGGATGGCTCGGTCAGTTGGGCGACCAGCTTTTTTTTTTTTTTTTTTTTTTTAAGATTTTATTTATTCAACAGAGAGAGATCACAAGTAGGCAGAGAGGCAGGCAGAGAGAGAGAGAAAAGAAAGCAGGCTCCCCACCAAGGAGAGATCCTGATGCGGGGCTCAATCCCAGGACCCTGGGATCATGACTTGAGCCAAAGGCAGAGGCTTTAACCCTCTGAGCCATCCAGGCGCCCCCAGCTCTTTCTTTGGTTTGGGTCATGATCTTGGGGTCGTGGGATCAAGTCCCATGCAAGACTCCAAGCTTACTTGGGAGGGTGCTAGAGATATTCTTTCTCCCTCTGCCCCTCCTCGCAACTCCTTGGGATGCATGCATTCTCTCTCTCCAATATAAAAAAAAAACAAAAAACAAAAAAACCCCCAGTAGCTTTAAATTTGACAATGGCCAGTGTATCAGTACTATGCCTTTATAATCTAGGCTTTTGGTATTGTATCTCAGAATTTTTTGTTATAATTTAAGATTACATAGATTTTATCCTATATGTTCCCTTGAAGTCATATAGTTCTAAGTGTCACATTTAGATGTATGATCCATTTTGAATTAACTTTTTGAATTCAGTCTGAATCTGGTGTGGACAGGACAGTTTTCTACAGTAAGCCCACTAGATAATTGTCTATGGTCAGATATGAAAAATCACTCATAGGATTTTGCTGTGGAAACAGACTATTGGTGATAAAATCAGCTTTCATATGTCTGGAAAATTATTTGATCCTTATATTTAAAAGATATTTCATTGTATATAGAATTTTAGGTTTACCATTTTCTCAGCACTTAGTTATCACACCACTATTTATTCATATGGATAATTTCCCATGAAAAAGATGCTATCATCTTTATTTCTTTGTTTCTCCATAAATAATTTTTTTTTTCCTGGTTACTTTTAAGCTTTTCTCTTCATCATTTGTTTCTAAAAAATTTGACTATAATGTGCTTGGGGCTAGTTTTATTTATAGTTTCTGGGCTTGGGATATATTGACCTCCCTGGATCTCAGGGTTTCGTTTTCTATGAATCTGAAAAATTTTCAGCCATTATTACTTTAAGTGTCATGTTTTATATATTTTATATATTTATATAATTTTATTTATGTATAATATGCATATAAATATAGATATTATATACATATATATACATACATGTACACATGCATATATGCATATGTACATCCATATATACATATAAACATGTGTGTGTGTAAAATATTTTGTCCTTTCTCGCCTTTGGGACCACCACCTCAGTGTAAATAGGACCAGTTGAAAATATGCTACACTTCATAGGGGCGCCTGGGTGGCTCAGTGGGTTAAGCCACTGCCTTCTGCTCAGGTCATGATCTCAGGGTCATGGGATCGAGTCCCACATCGGGCTCTCTGCTCAGCGGGGAGCCTGCTTTCCTCTCTCTCTCTCTCTGCCTGTCTGTCTACTTGTAATGTCTCTCTGTCAAATAAATAAAATCTGAAAAAAAAATGCTACACTTCATTAAGGTTCTATTTATTTTTTAATTCCTCTTTTTTCCTCTTTGTGTTCTATTTTGCATACTTCCTATTGCAATTTCTTTTCATTGATCTTTTCTTCTGCAAGGTCTTATCTATTTTATTTTTCATTCAGTACATTTTTCATGTAGTTTCAATATCTGGAAGTCAGTGTGGCTATTTTTTAAATTTCCATATCTTTATTAATTTCCTGAATATATGAATACCGTAATAATAATTGCTTCCATTCTTCCGTGTAATTCTAATGTGTTTGTCAGTTGTGGGTTGGTTTGAATTATTTGTTCATTTCATTATGAGTAATTTTTCTGCTTTTTATGCTGATAATTTCTTTAATTGTATGCAATATATTGTGGATTTTACCTTGTTGGATACTGGGTATTTTTGAATTTTTACAAATACCTTTGATGTTCTGGGACGTAGCATATTTATTGAGAAATAGTGTGTTTCTTCAGATCTCTTTAAAATTTGGTTGTTAGGACCTGAGTAGGGTTTAGCCTTGGACAGGGTTTCTTGAACTTAATACTATTGACATTTGAGCCAGGTGAAACTTTGTTGTTGTCATGGTGATTTGGCAGATGGAGGGGAGGAAGGTGGCCATTCTGTACAATGAAGATGATTTAGCACCCCAGCCTCTACTTCTAGGTGCCAATAGAAACTCCCTCCTGTTGGTGACATCCAGACATCTTCAGAAATTGTCAAATATCTTTTGGAGCAAATATAATCGCTTGTTGAGAATAATGAGTCTACTGTTCATTAGTTCCACAGGCATGTCAATACTATTCTAAGTAATCTAACAAATATCCATGAATTGTGAGATTTCCTAAGTGGTAGGAATAGGCTTTCTTCTCAACTTCATGTAAGCACCAGGTAGTGTTCCACCTAATACTTTTAAATTTGGTTCTTTCTTTGACTTTGGGTAGGATTTTTTTTTTTTGAGATGTCCAGTACATCAAATTCCATAATAACCTTTTGACCTGAACTTTTTGATACATATACCTGTGTTTTTCTTTTGCTTTTTTAATTTTTTTAAATTAAATTTAATTTTATTATTATTGTTTAATATTCATATAGAGATAAGCTTCAGGGTAATCCCCTTTCCCCAGTCAATGCTACCCCTATAGGTAAACCAGTTTTTAATCCCCCTTTATCTTAGGAAAGTTGAGTCCTTTAACAAAGGTATCAAGATACATCCAGGAAGACTCAAAATAAACTTCCTCATCCACACTGAGAATTTGTACTCACTCTCCCATCTTTTTCTTCTGTGTAGTGTTTCTGTGTATTTGTTTTTGTCCTGGTAGTATATAAATCTTATACTTGGGGTTCTTTTTGATGAGGTTCTTTTTTTTTTTTTTCTCTTGTCATCTACTTTTATCAATCTTTTTGTTTGTCTGTTTTTGTTTGTATACTTCATAAATCTTACCTTGGGACCCATTTGGTCTGGGCCTTCTCTTTTATTTTATCTTTATTTTTTCCCCCCCTGTTTCTCTCTCTCTCTTTTTTTTTCCTTTTTTCTTTCTTTTGGGTGGGGACTCTTGATTGCTCAGAAGCATTCCAGGGTGCACCTTGCCTGCCTCATGGTCGATACATTCAGCTACACATCTGTTCAGCCATCTCTCACCAAAATGACTAGGAGGAGGAATACCCAACAGAAGAAAAATTCAGAGACTGGGCCTTCTGCATTAGAGCTATTGGATATGGACATAGACAGTATGTCGGAAAGGGAATTCAGTCTAAAAATTATCCAGGCAATAGCTACATTGGAGAAAGCCATTGATGACAAAATGGAATTGATTAGGGCAGAAGTGAAAGCCACCAGGGATGATGTTCACAATGTTCTCAGCGAGTTCCAATCTAATCTAAATTCTCTAAAAGCTAGGGTAACTGAGGCAGAAGATAGAATTAGTGATCTGGAGGACAAACAAATAGAGAAAAAGGATCAGGAGGAAGCCTGGAACAGCTTAGAAGCCACCAAAACAGAATTAGGGACATAAATAATGCCATGGAACATTCCAATGTCAGAATTATTGGAATCCCTGAGGGGGAGGAGAAAGAAAGAAGACTAGAAGATATAGTTGAACAAATTCTCCATGAAAATTGTCCCAATCTTGCGAATGGGACAAGCGTTTGTGTCCTAGAGTCAGAAAGATCTCCCCTCAAGGTCATAGAATCTAGAAAGACCTTGAGACACCTGATAGTGAAAATGATGAATCATAATTGTGGACAGGAGCTCTTGAAAGCAGCTAGGGTGAAGAAATTCCTTACGTACAGAGAAATTCCTTACGCCCATCAGAAGTCAGACCTGTCCACAGAAACCTGGCAAGTCAGAAAGGGCTGGCAAGACATATTCAGGGCACTAAATGAGTGAAATGGTAATGAGAAGAACATGCAACCAAGAATACTTTATCCAGCAAGACTGACATTCAAAATGGATGGAGAGATAAAGAGCTTCCAAGACTGGCAAGGTTTAAGAGAGTATGCGACCACCCACCCAGTGGACACTGCAGGAAATATTAAGGGGAGTTCTATAAAAGAGGAAAAATCCTAAGAATATCATTGAACAGAAATATATGGAGACAATCTATAAAAACAAAGACTTCACAGGTAACACGATGTCAATAAAAACATATCTCTCAATAATCACTCTCAACGTGAATTTTTCATATACATTTGCTCACTAGTACTCTATTGAATATATGAAAGATGCCTGCTATAAAACTCCAGAGTTCTCTTTCTGTGCAACTTTCTCTTTTCTTGTACTATGTCATATGACCTCAAATACCCTTGGGCTCCTCAATCAGTTCCATCTATTCACTGGAAGGAATCCATTGAATTCCACCTGTTTTTCCTTCTTGAACACACATGCTGCAAATGAGGTTTGTGTAGTTAGCTGAGGCAAGAGTAGGCCTTTCAACGTTTTCTTGTCTGTCTCTTAGGGATTACTGCCCTCTGTCTCAGGCTTGGTGTTTCATATCTTCCTTTACTGTTGTTTCAGGTAGGAGGGTGAATCTGTTCATTGTATGGAAATGGAAGTCAAACTTAATTTTGTTTTGAAACTAGAAAATCAAAATAATTATCTCAAGGAAATCAAAATAATATTTCTCAGAATTCATGTACTATGTACACTATATTGAGATGTAGAATGAAAATACTAGAGCTCCTAATTATATTCACTTTCAGATGATGTATGAGAAGAATTTCATAAATACATTTAATATTCTACTCTATAATACACTTACTGGGTACATATGTCTGACTGTCATGTTTCACTTCTTTCAGTAAAGAAATAGTGAAAGGTGCAATAGGGAGTAGAGATAGTCTTATTCAGTGCATCATGACAACCTAAAGTGTGTTTTAAATGTAATCTGTATAATCAATATGGTTACACTTATAAAAATAAGAAATTAAAATACATTACATACAATATCAGTGATATACTAGGTAGTGTCCCGGAAAAGTTTTTCTGTCACTGTTTACTGGACATCTCATATTGATCTTTTTTTTTTTTAATTTTTAATTTTTTA
Source organism: Mustela erminea (assembly GCF_009829155.1). Taxonomy (NCBI): domain Eukaryota; kingdom Metazoa; phylum Chordata; class Mammalia; order Carnivora; family Mustelidae; genus Mustela; species Mustela erminea. The sequence goes on along the minus strand of NC_045628.1, from coordinate 49,180,165 downwards.
TAAACATATATTTTTATCCCCAGGGGTACAGGTCTGTGAATCACCAGGTTTACACACTTCACAGCACTCACCAAAGCACATACCCTCCCCAATGTCCATGATCCCACCCCCTTCTCCCAAACCCCCTCCCCCCAGCAACCCTCAGTTTGTTTTGTGAGATTAAGAGTCACTTATGGTTTGTCTCCCTCCCAATCCCATCTTGTTTCATTGATTCTTCTCCTACCCACTTAAGCCCCCAAGTTGCATCACCACTTCCTCATATCAGGGAGATCATATGATAGTTGTCTTTCTCTGCTTGACTTATTTCGCTAAGCATGATACGCTCTAGTTCCATCCATGTTGTCGCAAATGGCAAGATTTCATTTCTTTTGATGGCTGCATAGTATTCCATTGTGTATATATACCACATATTCTTGATCCATTCATCTGTTGATGGACATCTAGGTTCTTTCCATAGTTTGGGTATTGTGGACATTGCTGCTATAAACATTCAGGTGCACGTGCCCCTTTGGATCACTACGTTTGTATCTTTAGGGTAAATACCCAATAGTACAATTGCTGGGTCATAGGGCAGTTCTATTTTCAACATTTTGAGGAACCTCCATGCTGTTTTCCAGAGTGGTTGAACCAGCTTGCATTCCCACCAACAGTGTAGGAGGGTTCCCCTTTCTCCGCATCCTCGCCAGCATCTGTCATTTCATGACTTGTTGATTTTAGCCATTCTGACTGGTGTGAGGTTATATCTCATTGTGGTTTTGATTTGTATTTCCCTGATGCCGAGTGATATGGAGCACTTTTTCATGTGTCTGTTGGCCATCTGGATGTCTTCTTTGCAGAAATGTCTGTTCATGTCCTCTGCCCATTTCTTGATTGGATTATTTGTTCTTTGGGTGTTGAGTTTGCTAAGTTCTTTATAGATTCTGGACACTAGTCCTTTATCTGATATGTCGTTTGCAAATATCTTCTCCCATTCTGTCAGTTGTCTTTTGATTTTGTTAACTGTTTCTTTTGCTGTGCAAAAGCTTTTGATCTTGATGAAATCCCAATAGTTCATTTTTGCCCTTGCTTCCCTTGCCTTTGGCGTTGTTCCTAGGAAGATGTTGCTGCGGCTGAGGTCGAAGAGGTTGCTGCCTGTGTTTTCCTCAAGGATTTTGATGGATTCCTTTCGCACATTGAGGTCCTTCATCCATTTTGAGTCTATTATTGTGTGTGGTGTAAGGAAATGGTCCAATTTCATTTTTCTGCATGTGGCTGTCCAATTTTCCCAGCACCATTTATTGAAGAGGCTGTCTTTTTTCCATTGGACATTCTTTGCTGCTTTGTCGAAGATTAGTTGACCATAGAGTTGAGGGTCTATTTATGGGCTCTCTAATCTGTTCCATTGATCTATGTGTCTGTTTTTGTGCCAGTACCATGCTGTCTTGATGACGACAGCTTTGTAATAGAGCTTGAAGTCCGGAATTGTGATGCCACCAACGTTGGCTTTCTTTTTCAATATCCCTTTTGCTATTCGAGGTCTTTTCTGGTTCCATATAAATTTTAGCATTATTTGTTCCATTTCTTTGAAAAAGATGGATGGTACTTTGATAGGAATTGCATTAAATGTGTAGATTGCTTTAGGTAGCATAGACATTTTCACAATATTTATTCTTCCAATCCAGGAGCATGGAACATTTTTCCATTTCTTTGTGTCTTCCTCAATTTCTTTCATGAGTACTTTATAGTTTTCTGAGTATAGATTCTGTGTCTCTTTGGTTAGGTTTATTCCTAGGTATCTTATGGTTTGGGTGCAATTTGTAAATGGGATTGACTCCTTAATTTCTCTTTCTTCTGTCTTGCTGTTGGTGTAGAGAAATGCAACTGATTTCTGTGCATTGATTTTATATCCTGACACTTTACTGAATTCCTGTATAAGTTCTAGAAGTTTTGGAGTGGAGTCTTTTGGGTTTTCCACATATAGTATCATATCATCTGCGAAGAGTGATAATTTGACTTCTTCTTTGCCGATTTGGATGCCTTTAATTTCCTTTTGTTGTCTGATTGCTGAGGCTAGGACCTCTAGTACTATGTTGAATAGCAGTGGTGATAATGGACATCCCTGCCGTGTTCCTGACCTTAGCGGAAAAGCTTTCAGTTTTTCTCCATTGAGAATGATATTTGCGGTGGGTTTTTCATAGATGGCTTTCATGATATTGAGGTATGTGCCCTCTATCCCTACACTTTGAAGAGTTTTGATCAGGAAGGGATGCTGTACTTTGTCAAATGCTTTTTCAGCATCTATTGAGAGTATCATATGGTTCTTGTTCTTTCTTTTATTGATGTGTTGTATCACATTGACTGATTTGCGGATGTTGAACCAACCTTGCAGCCCTGGAATAAATCCCACTTGGTCGTGGTGAATAATCTTTTTAATGTACTGTTGAATCCTATTGGCTAGTATTTTGTTGAGTATTTTTGCATCTGTGTTCATCAAGGATATCGGTCTATAGCTCTCTTTTTTGATGGGATCCTGGTCTGGTTTGGGGATCAAGGTGATGCTGGCCTCATAAAATGAGTTTGGAAGTTTTCCTTCCATTTCTATTTTTTGGAACAGTTTCAGGAGAATAGGAATTAGTTCTTCTTTAAATGTCTGGTAGAATTCCCCCGGGAAGCCGTCTGGCCCTGGGCTTTTGTTTGTTTGGAGATTTTTAATGACTGTTTCAATCTCCTTACTGGTAATGGGTCTGTTCAGGCTCTCTATTTCTTCCTGGTTCAGTTGTGGTAGTTTATATGTTTCTAGGATGCATCCATTTCTTCCAGATTGTCAAATTTATGGGCGTAGAGTTGCTCATAGTATGTTCTTATAATAGTTTGTATTTCTTTGGTGTTAGTTGTGATCTCTCCTCTTTCATTCATGAATTTATTTATTTGGGTCCTTTCTCTTTTCTTTTTTATAAGTCTGGCCAGGGGTTTATCAATTTTATGAATTCTTTCAAAGAACCAGCTCCTAGTTTCGTTGATTTGTTCTATTGTTTTTTTTTTTTTTTTTGGTTTCTATTTCATTAATTTCTGCTCTGATTTTTATGATTTCTCTTCTCCTGCTGGGCTTAGGGTTTCTTTCTTGTTCTTTCTCCAGCTCCTTTAGGTGTAGTGTTAGGTTGTGTACCTGAGACCTTTCTTGTTTCTTGAGAAAGGCTTGTACTGCTATATATTTTCCTCTCAGGACTGCCTTTGTTGTGTCCCACAGATTTTGAACTGTTGTATTTTCATTATCATTTGTTTCCATGATTTTTTTCAATTCTTCTTTAATTTCCCTGTTGACCCATTCATTCTTTAGAAGGATGCTGTTTAGTCTCCATGTATTTGGGTTCTTTCCAAACTTCCTTTTGTGGTTGAGTGTAGCTTTAGAGCATTGTGGTCTGAAAATATGCAGGGAATGATCCCAATCTTTTGATACCGGTTGAGTCCTGATTTAGGACCGAGGATGTGATCTATTCTGGAGAATGTTCCATGTGCACTAGAGAACAATGTGTATTCTGTTGCTTTGGGATGAAATGTTCTGAATATATCTGTGATGTCCATCTGGTCCAGTGTGTCGTTTAAGGCCTTTATTTCCTTGCTGATCTTTTGCTTGGATGATCTGTCCATTTCAGTGAGGGGAGTGTTAAAGTCCCCTACTATTATTGTATTATTGTTGATGTGTTTCTTTGATTTTGTTATTAATTGGTTTATATAGTTGGCTGCTCCCACATTGGGGGCATAGATATTTAAAATTGTTAAATCTTCTTGTTGGACAGACCCTTTGAGTATGATATAGTGTCCTTCCTCATCTCTTATTATAGTCTTTGGCTTAAAATCTAATTGATCTGATATAAGGATTGCCACTCCTGCTTTCTTCTGATGTCCATTAGCATGGTAAATTCTTTTCCACCCCCTCACTTTAAATCTGGAGGTGTCTTCGGGCTTAAAATGAGTTTCTTGGAGGCAACATATAGATGGGGTTTGTTTTTTTATCCATTCTGATACCCTGTGTCTTTTGACAGGGGCATTTAGCCCATGAACATTCAGGGTAACTATAGAGAGATATGAATTTAGTGCCATTGTATTGCCTGTAAGGTGACTCTTACTGTATATGGTCTCTGTTCCTTTCTGATCTACCACTTGTAGGCTCTCTCTTTGCTTAGGGACTCCTTTCAATATTTCCTGTAGAGCTGGTTGGGTGTTTGCAAATTCTTTCAGTTTTTGTTTGTCCTGGAAGCTTTTAATCTCTCCTTCTATTTTCAATGATAGCCTACCTGGATATAGTATTCTTGGCTACATGTTTTTCTCGTTTAGTGCTCTGAAAATATCATGCCAGCTCTTTCTGGCCTGCCAGGTCTCTGTGGATAAGTCAGCTGCCAATCTAATATTTTTACCATTGTATGTTACAGACTTCTTTTTCCGGGCTGCTTTCAGGATTTTCTCTTTGTCACTGAGACTTGTAAATTTTACTATTAGGTGACGGGGTGTGGGCCTATTCTTATTGATTTTGAGAGGCATTCTCTGAACCTCCTGAATTTTGATGCTTGTTCCCTTTGCCATATTGGGGAAATTCTCCCCAATAATTCTCTCCAGTATACCTTCTGCTCCCCTCTCTCTTTCTTCTTCTTCTGGAATCCCAATTATTCTAATGTTGTTTCGTCTTATGGTGTCACTTATCTCTCGAATTCTCCCCTCGTGGTCCCGTAGCTGTTTGTCCCTCTTTTGCTCAGCTTCTTTATTCTCTGTCATTTAGTCTTCTATATCACTAATTCTTTCTTCTGCCTCATTTATCCTAGCAGTGAGAGCCTCCATTTTTGATTGCACCTCATTCATAGCTTTTTTGATTTCAACTGGGTTAGATTTTAGTTCTTTTATTTCTCCAGAAAGGGCTTTTATATCTCTCGAGAGGGTTTCTCTAATAACTTCCATGCCTTTTTTGAGCCCGGCTAGAACCTTGAGAATTGTCATTCTGAACTCTAGATCTGACATATTACCAATGTCTGTATTGATTAGGTCCCTAGCCTTCGGTACTGCCTCTTGTTCTTTTTTTTGTGGTGAATTTTTCCGTCTTGTCATTTTGTCCAGATAAGAGTATATGAAGGAGCAAGTAAAATACTAAAAGGGTGGCAACAACCCCAGGAACATATGCTTTAACCAAATTAGAAGAGATCCCAAATCGTGAGGGGGGACAAAGGGGATAAAAAGATATTCAAAAAGGAAGAAAGAAAAAAAAAAGAAAAAAGAAAAAAGAAAAAAAAGAAAAGAAAAGAATTAAAAAAAAAGAAAACAAATAAGAAAAATAGAAAATCGAAAAAGTATATATGTTAGATAAACTAGTTAAAAAACTTTAAAAAAGAAAAAGGTAAAAGTTAAAAAAAAATTTTACCAGAAGGCGAGAAAAAAAACAAAAAATGAAAAAGAAAAAAATTAAATTAACTGCAAGACTAAAAAAAATCACAGGGAAAAAGCCATGAGTTCCGTGCTTTGCTTTCTCCTCCTCTGGAATTCTGCTGCTCTCCTTGGTATTGAAACCGTACTCCTTGGTAGGTGACCTTGGTCTTGGCTGGATTTCTTGTTGATCTTCTGGGGGAGGGGCCTGTTGTAGTGATTCTCAAGTGTCTTTGCCCCAGGCGGAATTGCACCGCCCTTACCTGGGGCGGGGTGAGTAATCCGCTTGGGTTTGCTTTCAGGAGCTTTTGTTCCCTGAGCGCTTAACATAGCGTTCCGGAGGATGGGAATACAAATGGCAGCCTCCTGGTCTCCGGCCCGGAGGAGCCGAGAACCCGGGGCCCCACTCCTCAGTGCGCCCTCAGAGAACAGCGCCCAGTTACTCCCGTCTGCCTGACCTCTGGCCCTGCTCCGAGCTCACCGAGCCTGCGACCGTTTCAAGGTAACACCGAGCTGTGAGCTTACTGTCGGCTCTGTCTCTGTAGCCGGCTTTCCCGTTCCAATACCCGCAAGCTCTGCGACACTCAGACACCCCCGATCCTTCTGTGACCCTGCGGGACCTGAGTCCACGCTGACCCCGCGTGGGCTTCACCCCGGTTTAGCCTCTGGAGCGATGTCCCTCAGCGGAACAGACTTTTAAAAGTCCTGATTTTGTGCGCGGTTGCTCCGCCGCTTGCCGGGAGCCGGCCCCTCCCCCTGGGGTCTATCTTCCCATCGCTTTGGATTCACTTCTCCGCCGGTCCTACCTTTCAGAAAGTGGTTGTTTTTCTGTTTCCAGAATTCCTGTTCTTCTTCTCTTCGATCTGCGGATGGATTTTCAGGTGTTTGCAATCTTTAGATAAGCTATCTAGCTGATCTCCGGCTAGCTGAAGTAGTCTCAGCCTGCTACTTCTCCACCATCTTGACTCCTCCCCCTCTCATATTGATCTTAAAATGGTGTTATTTTTCTTTTATAGAAAGATATTTCCAAATTTGCTAACATCGTTAGTGATGATAACTCACTGTCAGTAGTTGTTGTCTTGCAGACTTTTTTTTTTTTTAATGATGAACAATATGTACCTATAAACTAAAGAAGACTTACTAAAAAGACTTAGCCTCATTTCAAAACAAGTCTTTTAGAATACTCTCTTGTTTTCAGAAATGCACATTTTTCATTTGCATTTGGGCACCTGTGCAAGTATCGTTTTTAGCTCTGATCACCATTAAAATCAGCTTCTGAAATAAATTGAACTTAAAATTACTTTATCACAAAAAAGTTAAATTCAGGGCGCCTGGGTGGCTCAGTGGGTTAAGCCGCTGCCTTCGGCTCAGGTCATGATCTCAGGGTCCTGGGATCGAGTCCCACATCGGGCTCTCTGCTCAGCAGGGGCCTGCTTCCCTTCCTCTCTCTCTGCCTGCCTCTCTGCCTACTTGTGATCTCTCTCTGTCAAATAAATAAATAAAATTCTTTAAAAAAAAAAAAAAGTTAAATTCAGATTTTCAGAAGTAATGTATCATTACATTATGTTGTTCAAATAAAACCACAATTAACTAACTGAGGGCAAAATGCAAAAGAATAAAAATTATAAAGCTTCTTATTCTCATCTTTACATTTTATGAATGTTACTTAGAATATAATATAGTATTACTACAGGACTATGAACAATTTATAAATATATGCATATGTAAAATCATAGCAAGGTAGCAACTCAGTCATTTCTCTACCTCTAAGGATGTAAGATAAAAATAATACAGATCACTACTCCATGAGGTTTTTTATTTTTGTTGTTGTTCCCTGAAAGAAGTAAAAGTTCTCCTTTCAGAAATAGCTATCTCTTTTACACTTGTAACAAATACATCCACAATTTTTCAATTAACTCCAAAATTCAGAAGTATCTTTTATTTAAAAAATTTTAAATTCACATCTAAAAAATACTTACGGCATATTTATTTGGTATATATGCCTAATCTGTCTGCATAGTTATTTTCTGTACTTACGTAATATAGTTGCAATAGAGATATTTTATCTGCAGAGAGTCAGGCTGGTAGTAAACTTACATAATATTCCATTCCTGTATAACCTGGAAAATAAAGTCATTGCTTTTCAATTACACTTTCATACTTGCTGTTTCATCAGCACCAAATTATATATTTAGGTATTGGTATTGTTCAGTTAATTTTCAGTATATCTTTTCATGCTCACCATTTTCTTTTTCTGAGGAGATTTTTCTCATATCAGAAAATCAAACCAAAACAATTCATTGAAACTTGGCCAGTATTTCAAAGGAACATGAATATATACTTGAATCACTTCAATGTGTGCAGTTTTTCTATTTTTCTTCTTTTGCTTCATAGATTGCTTCCATTATCATAAAGTTAGCACAGCCCTTCAATGGCTTTTTCAGAGCCTCGTATGTGGAAGAAAAGCCTATTATATTCTCGACAAAACATACTGGAGTGAACTCACCTGTAATTCATATGCTTTATAAATTAAGAGCATAAAAACAAAAGTAGCTGTTTTGAGAAATGCTCTTAGACTTGTTCTTATGGAACCTGCAAATGCTACTGTCACCAATGACCTACTACCAATAAATGTGTACCTAACAGGAAAGAAGTCATGCTTTTTCTGATCAAATTTAAGTAAAACCATACTGGAATTTAGCTCAGTGTTTATGAAATCAGATATGCATGGGTCATACATAACATATGCCTGAAGTACAAAATCACTTGGTAAATGCTATAAAAAACATTTTTTGCTGTATTTCAGTGTCTACAGGATATTTTTTTACATACCTTTACATAAAATTTTAAGGGCACATATAATCCTGTTTAATTTTTCTCATTTTAGTAGTTAAGAAAACTAAGCCTTATAATTGCTAAGCCACGTTTCTCAGGTAAACAAGATCCCGTACCTAGCACGAGGGAAAAAATGTTTCTTATTGAGGTCTCTGATGCAACTTCTCTTTTACCATTTCATCATGGCATTCTGAAAACAAAACAATATATTACAAATGTGAGTCATCACTACTATCACACAAATCGCATAAAAATAACCAAGTTCCCCAAAAGTGCTTGCCATCCAAACCAAGTAATTAATAATCATTTTTCAGGATTTGTTCCTTATTCTCTTTCTTCCAACTTCAGCATTGCTATGCTTGCCATTAAATAATATTCTTTTGTGATTGCATGTTGTAAATATGAAGTCACATAGGGTGAAATACGCTATGAATTAACACAGGTGTGTAGAGAAAAGACCGGGTTCAGCAGATCTGCTTTGAAACATGTTTGTTAACTGATGACAATGTGGAGATTAAAGACCTCTAAGTAAACTACATATAAGTTTGTATAGAAACGGGAATGGGAAGAAGCCCAAATAAAGATAATTTTTTCCTCTCAGAGGGTACAGTTGGGACTAAGAAAGAAACAAGAGGACAAATCATGTGGATGAAAAGAATCAAATTAGTAGATTGATTCAAAGTATAGAATAACAGACTAATATCTCCCTCTTTTGTGCCACTTTAACCTATACATTGAATATACATCCCTATTGTATAGGGATATTGTATAGGGATCCCTATATAATAGGGATGTATATTCTTCTTCTTCTGCATAGAATTGCATTTAAATACATAACTTCATAATCTGCACAACTTCCTCCTAGAATTTAAGATCCCTTATTTTTTAAATGGTCAAGGAAAACATCTTTAAGTATATTGACAAAAATAGATGCCTAATGTTTTTCAGGAGTTCAGAGAAAAATCTTAAATGATACATCTTTTGTCTTTTAAGTTAGCAGGCATTTGCCTTCTTCCTCCTCTGGTTTTTTCTCAAGTAGTCTTTACGACATAATCCTCATCTTTCTATCTCTATGTATTGTATTGACACAAGACCCAGTCTTCATCTCTATCAAGACTTGCTTCCCTGGCTCACTCACCCAAGCCAGTAACTTCAAATTCTATTTAAACAAGGGTGACTCTCCCTGTATTTATCTCTCCATTTCCAACTTCCTCCATCATCATAAAAGACATGTAAACTTAACATGGGCAAACTCAGATTCTCAATTTCCCTCCCAAACTTGCTCCAAAAATGATGTTCCCCAATTCAGGAAATGTTACCTTCATTAACTCAGGCCCCTAAGCCTAGATTCACTTAAGTCTTCATGTTTCTTCATGTTTTACAATCTATTCAACAATAAATCTGTCCACCTGCATAATGTGCATCTTCCTTCCCTACTGTTCTTATCTCTTCTACCAATGCCATTCTGATTCGAGCCACCATGGCCTCTCACATAGGCCACTAAAGTAACTTAACAACTTGATCCTTTTTCCATTCTTGTACATTATACAGTCTGTTCTGTGCATAAAACCCAGAGTTACTATTTTAAAATATGTAACTACTTATCTCACGTCTCCACTTAAAAGTTCTCAAAAGCTTTCCATTACAGTAAGAATCGCAATCCAAATTTCTCACAGAGAAATTTCTAATTTCTTTGTGACCCCCTTGACATCATTTCTCACAACTCTTCTTTCTCATTCCGTTCAAGCCACACTTAGTCTCTTATGAAAAATACCGTGCTTGCTCTGGACCTCAGGTCTTTTGTATTTGTTCCTTCCATCTGAAATGCTCTTCTAAACAAATGCATGGTACTTTTCCCATCAGTTCTATATCCACTCAACTTTTGCCACATAAGAAAAGGGTTATCTAAGCATTCAGTATTATATACAAAGTTGAACCACATGAGATGCCAATATTCTTCTGTTTTTGATTTAAAGTCTGTTGAACCTATAATTATCTCCATTCTCTTTCTCTCTCTCTGTCCTCCCATATGTTTTCACTAAGTCTGCAACACCTAATAATTACATGACCTCATAGTGAGTTGTGACTTATCTGTTCATCTGTTTTTTTTCCCATGAGATACAGATACAATTTTCACAAAATAGAACTTTTATTTCCTCTGAACAATGTTTAACATAAGAATCAGACAAAGATGGACGCCTGGGTGGCTCAGTCAGTTAAGCCACTGTCTTTGGCTCAGGTCATGATCCCAAGGTCCTGGGATCGAGTCCCACATTGGACTCCTTGCTCGGCAGGGAGCCTGCCTCTCTCTCCACCTCTGCCTGCCACTCTGCCTACTTGTGTGTGCTCTCTCTCTCTGACAAGTAAATAAATAAAATCTTGAAAAAAAAAAGAATCATACAAAGAATATTCAATATATAAATAAAGTCCCATTGTATAGATTGAAAATACTAAACAATTTACTATCTCATTTCCTGGAGCAAAAATTGGAATATCTGCAGTAAAATCATTAATTTGTATGTTTAGACTTTGTGCTTTCTTTTAATTTTCATAAGTTTTATATTTGTGTTTTTTTAATTTTTTATTTCTTTTCAGTGTAACAGTATTCATTGTTTTTGCAACACACCCAGTGATCCATGCAATCTGTGCCCTCTCTAATACCCACTACCTGGTTCCCCCAACCTCCCATCCCCCGCCCCTTTGTATTTGTTTTTATTTCAATTTTTGTTCTTTATATTAGTGTTTGAATATGGAATTAATTTTCATTCTATGAAATGTGTGGAGAAATACAACTTTAGCTATAAATGATTATATATTTCAGAAATTTTTATGTCCTACTGTGTGTGAAGCACATTGTGTTAGAAACTGGATGGAAAAAAGTAAGCCATATTCTCTTTATTCAGGAAAAATAGCTTCTTAGCATTTTGAAAGCTGTATGATAATACTCATCTGAAGTTCACAAACCAGACAAAAGCGGAGTGCCAAGGGTCATTTTTCTAATATTTAGGAAACCTCTGAAAAAATCAGTAACACATTCTCCCCCTTTTTTCTTTCATTTATTGGTCTGCTTTACTAATTTTTAAAAAATATTTATTTTTTACTTCAGGGAGAGATTGAGAGAGTGCAGGGGTTGGAAGTTAGGGGGAGAGGGAGAGGAAGAGCTGAAATAGACTCCCAGCTGAGCGGGGAGCCCGTGAATGTGGGGCTGGATCTCAAGATCCCTGAGATCATGACCTGAGCCAAAACCAAAAGTTGACCACTCAACTGAGACACCCAGGTGCCCCTGTTTTACTCTTCCCAATTTTCTTCCCATATTTATTTCTCTCTCTATTTCTATGGCTATGGTATTGGGATTTAAAATTAAAATTTAAAGTAGGGGTGCCTGTGTGGCTCAGTTGCTAAGTGTCTGCCTTCGGCTCAGGTCATGATCCCAGAGACCTGGGATCCAGCCCCACATTGGGCTCCCTGCCTGGCAGGAAGGCTGCTTCTTCCTTTCCCACTCCCCCTGCAGTGTTCCCCTCTCTCACTGTGTCTCTTTCTGTCAAATAAATAAAATCTTAAAAAAATTTTTTTTTTCTTTTAAAGAGATCACAAGTAGGTAGAGCAGCAGGCAGAGAGAGAGAGAGGAGGGTAGAGAAGTAGGCTCCCTGCTGAGGAGAGAGCCCGATGTGGGGCTGGATCCCAGGACCCTAGGGTCGTTACTGGAGCCGAAGGCAGAGGCTTAACCGACTGAGCCACCCGGGCGCCCCTAAAAAAAAAATTTGAAGTAAACACATAAATTATGTAGTTCCATATTAGTAAATTAAGAATCTATTGATTTATTATTTATCAGCCTTATAGATACATCCTCTTACTATATTCCTCGATTTCTGTTTTTTCTAAATTAAAGTCTAACAGAGGATTTATTTCCATTATTAAATTGCAGTAGTAAGAAAAAAAAAAAGATCAAGTAGTTTTAAAGGAATAACATGTTTTGACTTCTTTATTCTGAGACTGCACGTATCAGCTTAAAAAGGTAATGCTTTACATTTATATTCCCAATTAAAGGTCAAGTGTCAGTTTTCTCCTCCTCTCTTAATGCAAATTTCCTTCCAGTAAAATTGGTATTTTCCAAGCTTGTCTAGTAACTGTCAGTGTTCTTTTTACTTTTATACTTTCCCCAAACTCATGTCCTCTGAATGTTCTTTGTTGTACTGTTATCTCTAAAAGTCTCCCTTATTTGGCTAACAACATCCTTCATTTTCCTCCATCAGAGCACCAGGCAAAATCATGTGAGTGAATTTAACTATACTGAAACATGTGAAAAATTAACCAGGTCTTCTCTGTTCTTTCTCAGTTTCTCCCAGCATCTGAGGACAAATAAATGCCCATACACTACGATAAATAAGAGGAAAAAGTAGCTGAGCCTAATGTACAATATAATCCAAATTTCATCCAGGCATTTGAATATACCAAGGAAACCAGTATTAGGATATAAAAAAGGTTTTTGTTTTGTTTTGTTTTTAGTATTTATAGGACTTGACATATTTTAACATCTAATGGAAAATTTCAAACATAAACAAAAGCAGAGAAAATAGCAAAAAGGACCTACATGTCAGCATGAACAAGCTCAATAATTATCAACCATGACCGATACTTTTTTTGTCTATATGCCTAATAATCACCTCCCACACCCCACTGGATAATTCTGAATTGAATCCCAAATCCCAGACATCATAGGATTTGTTTTGAATAAATAAATATAGGCAACATATAAAAAATACACATATGTACACATATGTACACACACATATATTCATTAACATATGCAAATAGAGAAAATTTAAGAAAGAGGGAAACTCTGAATTAGAGTGAATAAAGACATTTGAGCTTGTCATTCAGGACTATTATGGACACCTAGAGAGTAATTTAAGTAGTTCTGCCCCTTGACAATACTGCTGTCCTTAACATACTATAAATTGAATTAAACTAGCAGTTCTGTTCTATATTTATTTAATGGGTGATTATGTTTCTTTCTCTGCCTCTTTGCTTATCACAAGCAATACTAAATCATATGCAAACAAAGAATGAAATAATTGGAAAATATATGGTGAACATGGTCACCACCAAGTTTTCAAATCAGACACTGCTAAAAAGATAAATTTAGAGGTATTAATTTATTTGTTCATTTATGCATTTCATGTTAATTTAACAAATTTATATAAAACATCTATATATAAATGCAGACCGTATCTATAGTATAGGTGAGTCTGTGCTTTATATACACTGAGGAGCCAAAAAGAGATCAAAATGCTTCAGATTTTGAGAGATTTTAATGTAAATGTGCACTTACAACACAAGTGAAGAATAGTAGAAGGGCATCTTACATGCTCTTATTAAGTTAATAAGTTATCAAATGTTATTAATATTTCATACTCATTTTAACATTATCAATTATATGTTTCAAAACCATTCTTGATTCTGATCAGGTTATAAAAGCAGAATTTCTATAATGATTTTGAAGGTAGGTTACCATCAGTCTCAAGAGATTCAGTTCTTGCATATCAAGAAAATTCTACTTTTTTTCTTTTTTTAAAGCAAGTTTCTTTCTTAAACATGTGGTGGAAAAGATAAACCAACATTCAAAAGTAATGACAAATTGTATCTGTCAGCCATCAGGGCTGGGTGTAGGAAGCAGTAGGAAATGTATTCAGAGTGACAAATATTAACAGGGACATAAGCCATGGTATTTATTTCTCTATTTGTGATATACTCCAAATGGTTCAACCAAATAGAACAGATGGTACATTTCTGAGGTTGTGGTGATCTTAAATAGAATTAAATTCTCTTAGTGAATTAAAAACACAGAGTTTTTTAGGCAAAGTTTATCTTTTATACTCAAGAAGTTCTGGACCTCTGTATCACTTCTAAATATTCTTTCCTGATTTTTGCTGCAGTATTCAGGGCTTCCTAATCCTGCTGCCTGATGGTTCCACACAATCTTCTATTGTTCTGCCTGAACCTAATTTACTACTAGTACTTTAAAGTGGTGGAAATACTTTAAATAGTGTTACAATTATTTTTATTTTGACCTAAGTTTATGACAGTTAAATTATAAAACAACAACAAAAAATTTTAGTCTAAATTAAATTTCTCTGGAAGAGAAATTTAAACAGTGGATCAACTATTAATCTGTCAAGGTCTACCACATGTTCATGTAGTCAGGAATTTGGGGATCCTTAAGGGCAAAAAAGATCTGAAGTATGTGTTTTGATAAGGCAGAACAGTAACAAGCACTATATGGTAAGAGAGACAATAACCCCCCAGAGATGTCCATACCCTAATCCCCGAAACCCATAAATATGTTACATGGCAAGGAGGTTAAGGTTTCAGGTGGAGTTTGACAGCTTTGAGATAGGAAGTGATCCCTTAAGGCAAGGGAGGTGACAGCCTCTGGAAGCTGGAAAAGGCAGGGAACATTCTTCCCTAGGGTTTCCAGAAAGGGATGCAGCCTGCTGACATGTGGATTTTAACTTTGTCACCCAGTTTTGATATTCTTGATCATTAGATATTATTGAGGGTGTGATTTTTGCATAGAGTTTTCATGGTCATGAAGTTATTTCCCATTATTATTTTAGACTATGCAGAAGTTTCACACTATCATCATTTAACAGGCTAAATTTACTTGTCTACTGCATTTATTTTCACACTGCCAACACACACACATAAACATACTCTAAGACAAGTTCCAGCAGACAATAGTTTTAATTTGTTTTGGTCATTAATATATCTCTGGCACCTGGAAGGACCCTTGTATTAACTGTGTCCACTGGCTATGTGATGAGAATTGGGTATTGTGGTCTATTCAGCATACGCTTTTCTTTCCAGAAGTCATGTCTCCCACTAGAAAAGTCCAACCTAGATCTTGACTGCAGGAGAGATGGGACATTGTGTGCAGTTAGGTAGACACACAAAACTCCAAACAGAAACAAACCGAACTTTATGTATATGACCTAGAAATAATGAAAAATATTTTCTCTTGCTTTTGTATTACAAATAGAAAAAAGACAAATAGTCCTGACACTTGTCAAAAAACTATTTCCTAGACCTCATGAGAGAGCCTATCTGCAGGAGACTAGAAAGCAGGCAAGCCAAGATAAACACAGATGTTATAAGATACGGGTTGGAGTGGGCATGAAGGAAGTAAAGCAGATATCCTTGAAAACAAGGCAACAGGTAGTTGTGAAGTCAGGTTATAATGTGGCCTTTTGATTTATTTTGTATCATAAGGTTGGTTTTTTTTTTTTTTCATTTTCCTTGTCTTTTTTTAACCTATTAAAGGGTTAACATATATTAAGATAGAATGTTCAAACTGGCTTCAAGCTGTTCAACTTGGCTAACATAAGTGTTCTGAATGGTTAACATGAGTGCTTAAATTGACTTCATGAAAAATATTTCATCATAAAGTCACCACAGAAGATTTCAAAAGTTCAGTTTTACTATTATAATTCACTACTTGAATCTTTGATGGTATCAAGCACAGAATTTATTGACCGATAATATTTCTTTATGACTAATTTTCTTTTCTCACATTTCTAATTTATTCTTACAAATCTATGCCTAATCATGTTTTTGAGTTTGTAAATTTTTTATTTTTTGAAATTTGTATTTGTTTAAAATCATGGTCTTTTGTTTTTTCCCTTTGAGTATCTCAATATATATTTTTTAAAGATTTTATTTATTTATTTGACAGAGATCACAAGTAGGCAGAGAGGCAGGCAAAGAGAGAGAGAGGGAAGCAGGCTCCCCACTGAGCAAAGAGCCCAATGCGGGGCTCGATTCCAGGACCCTGGATTCATGACCTGAGCCGAAGGCAGAGGCTTCAACCCACTGAGCCACCCAGGTGCCCCTCGATATATTTATATATAATAAGTTGTGTCTCTAGGGAGATCCCATTTCCAGTACAGATTAATTTGTATTTATTAATATTCGTTTTCTTTTTCTCCTTATTTTTCTATGTCTTAAGTTTTTACTTGTAAACTCATTGTTGATGGGGAATTTTTCATTTCATCTCTAAATCTGTTTCCATGTCTTTATTGCCTTTCTTCCCTCCCTACAGCCCCTCTTTTTTTGTACACAAAAAAATGAGCATCAGATCCCATACCTAGCAGAACTGAAGTTGCTCATCACTCATTTCCTAAACCGTAATACAGAACCTGATCTTAAAATCATATTTTTAGAAGTTATTACTCTCTATGCGTATTGGTGATACCATAGATTCAGCATGAGAAGAATAAACAGCATAGCTCAGGTATTGGTTTCCTGGCTCTCTTCACCATCTCTTTTGGTCCCTGGTTTTTGACAAAGTCTTAACCCAGGTCAGTATATTGCTAACCTCTATTTTTCAGCAGTTTTCTTTTATCAAAAGAAGAGATTCACTAGTGCCTTTCCTTTCCTCATCTGTGTGGACAGTCACTCCCCCTTTCCCCAGAGGAATCATATTGTCCATCAACCAGATGTTAGTACCATTCAACATTTTGTGACTTTTTTTTTTAAAGTCATAATGTATTTTTTTTAAAGATTTTATTTATTGATTTGACAGAGAGAGATCACAAGTAGACAGAGAGGCAGACAGAGAGAGAGAGAGGGAAGCAGGCTCCCCGCTGAGCAGGGAGCCCGATGCGGGCCTGGATCCCAGGACCCTGAGATCATGACCTGAGCCGAAGGCAGAGGCTTAACCCACTGAGCCACCCAGGTGCCCCAAAAGTCATAATGTATTCTTGTATTTAAACTCAGCTATGCCTTTCTGCTTCCTTTTTTTCACATTTCTTTTTAGTCATTGCTATGTATTTGGAGCAGTGGGTGTTTTCTCAGTGTAAATACTCTGGGGTATGTTAGCAGAAAGCTAAACTTGTTTTGCCTAACAGTGTCAAAAATTAACAATAATGGCAAGGCATAGTGTTGGTGTGGGTATGACAACACAAAGATGAAAATATAGACTAGCTAGTATTTCAAAATAGATAAGTGGCTAACAACCTTGTTGACACAAATTTTTTTTTAGTTAGTCTTTCCTTACAAGCTCTGTTACACTTGTTTAATTCAGCCCAATGGGATTTCCAGAACTCACAGGTGAAAGCCAACAAATAAATGCACCTGGAGAGAAAGAAAGGACCATATGACAGCTGTTGAAGACAGATTTTGACCATCTGTTGTAGAATGACTTCAACCTTGAGGAAAATATGGGTATTTGAGAATGTGGATTATGAAAGAATATCATAGTGCAATATTGTGATTTATAAGAAGTATATGTCTGGCTTCAGATGACCAAAATATATGTCACACATATATTTGATCTTCATCCACCATCCTAGATCAAAGATCCCAAAACTCATGGGATTTCCTGAGGCCTAAGAGGAATGGGAGCAACTATTGTCATAATTGTCTTATTTCCAGTTGCTGAAATTGTTGTAGAGTCATTAAGGTGAAATGGGTAGCTAGTTATTTATAATAAACTTCTTTCCACCACAACTGGATTTATGTTAGGTAAATTGGAAAGCATCTAAGAATAGGGGTTGGTTGTCAGGGGAACCTACCGTGAATAGAGGGGTGAAAGAAAGGTCCATTCCCTGATTTCCAAGAAGGGGAGAGGGGCTGGAGGTTAAATCAATCACCAACAGCCAATTACTTAATTAATAAGGACTATGTAATAAAGTCTCCATAAGAACTCCAAAGGATGGGTTCTGAAAACTTCAAAGTTGACAGTGGTGTACCTGGAGAGGGCATGGAGGCCTTTTCCCCAACCTTGCCCTATCAATCTCTTATACCTGGCTGTTTCTGAGTCATCTGATTTTATAATAAATGGTTAATATAGTAAGTAAAATATTTGCTGAGTTCTGTGAGTTGCTTTTGCAAATTAATCAAATTTAAGGAAGGCGTTGTTGGAACCTCTAATCAATGGCTAGTCAGTCAGAAAGACAGGGGACAACCTTGGCTTGTAACTGGCATTTTAAGTGCAGGTGTGGGGGGAAGGCAGTTTTCTGGGACTGAGCCCTTAACCCATGCAATCTGATGTTCTCTCTAAATACATAGCATCAGAATTGTGTTGAATTTTAGGACATTCAACTGGGTCTAAGAACTGCTTGTTGGGGTGAGGAAATCCACTCACCCACACAATTGGAATTGGATCCAGAACCCAAAGTACACAGCAATCATCTATTAATAAAAAAGTTGTTAAATGAGCATGGGCAAAAAAATTTACCTTAATGGAACAGAATTACTTTTAAAAATGACAAATATCTTTGTAAGCAAGTAGGATATTTCCTTGTACCAATAATCAGTGAAACACAAGAAATGCCCAAATATTTAATTATCGCAAAAACTTTTCAAAGTCATACAAAAATTGAATATTTAATAAGAATGTAAGTTAAAAAACAATCTCTTTGGGATAAAATGGAACAGTACCAATATCCTGACAATTGCTTGAAAATAAAAAGAAAATGGGTCTTATTAAGTAAAGTATTTCTGCAAAGACCCACTCAATTTTAAGTGAGATTTTCATTTTCAAAAATAAAATAGAAAAATAATTTAGAAACCAATTTTAGGATATCTTACATATGCAGAAATTGTTTCGTTTTCCACTTTTTAAATTTAGATTGTTAATATTTTGAAGTCTTAAAGCTTATATAATGAATATTCAGTGAATTCTGCCGTATTGATGATATGAGTCCCAACTATAATGTGTCATGATTGAATCACAGATCTGCCTCCAAAGGAACCTATATAATGGAATTAAGAGAATGTCAGGCTAAGAGAGAAAATGGCCAGCTGGCCCATAATTGTGAGATATTTTTCTACAAACTATTACATAATATATAAGTATATTTTTCTACAAACTATTTTTCCATAGTTAACAATCTTGGAAGAGAAAAATATTGTCTCCTTCTAGAGAAAAGGGCAAGTTCATGTACTTTTCAGGATTATAAAGATAGCGACATTTTTTTAAATATTATATTTTATTATGTTAGTCACCATACAGTACATAATTAGTTTTTGATGTAGTGTTCCATGATTCATTGTTTGCATATAACATCCAGTGCTCCATCCAATATGTGCCCTCTTTAATACCCATCACTGGGTTAACCACCCCCCCTGCCCTCTGAAACACTCAGGTTGTTTCTTGTAGTCCATTGTCCCCCTCCTCTGATTCCCCCCACTGCATTTTTCCTTCCTTCTCCTAATATCCTCCATGCTATTCCTTATGTTCCACATATAAGTGAAACCATATGATAATTGTCTTTCTCAGCTCGACTTGTTTCACTTAGCATAATCCTCTCCAGTTCCATGCTTGTCAATTCAAAAGGGGGGTATTCATCTTTTCTGAGGACTGAGTAATATTCCATTGTATATATGGACCACATCTTCTTCTTTTTTTTTTTTTCTAAAGATTTTATTTATTTATTTGACAGAGATCACAAGTAGGCAGAGAGGCAGGCAGAGAGAGAGAGAGGAGGAAGCAGGCTCCCCGCGGAGCAGACAGCCCAATGCGGGGCTCGATCCCAGGACCCTGGGATCATGACCTGAGCTAAAGGCAGAGGCTTTAACACACTGAGCCACCCAGGCGCCCCAGACCAATCTTTATCCATTCATCTGTTGAAGGACATCTCAGCTTCTTCCACAGTTTGGCTATTGTGGACATTGCTGCTATGAACAAATGTTCTTTTCACTACATCTGTATCTTTGGGGTAAATACCCAATAGCGCAATTGCTGGGTCATAGGGTAGCTCTATTTTTAATTTTTTGAGGAACTTCCATACTGTTTTCCAAAGTGGCTGCACTAACATGCATTCACACCAACAGTGTAAGAGGGTTCCACTTTCTCCACAGCCTTGCCAACATTTGCTGTTTCCTGCCTTGTCAATTCAATTTTTTGCCTACTATTAAAGATTCAGCTTCCTTATGCTCAGGGTCCCTCTGCTATAATGCACCCAGGATATGTGCAGGTATAACCTTTTCTACTTCATGTTGCCTTATGAGAATTTGGGCTTTAGGAACTGGTAAAACACTAACACTAGCTCTTTTATTGCCACAGGTTAGTTGCAAATACCTTTTCTTTCAAGTAGGTATCTTGTGTACTCTGTCAGCATTGATAAAATTGTGGCAGACTCATTTCACAGTACTTGAGAGCCAAAACTGGTTTTCACTGCAAAATTTCATACCCTTGGGGAGAGGTAGTAGAAGAAAAAAAGAGAAATATTGATTGTACTACATATCCAGAATCAGGCTATCTTATACAGGGTAAAATCACCCAAAGGGAAACATTTTGATAAATTGTAGATGAAACCCACCCTCATAAATTGGGCTTAGAATAAATTCCAAGTGTACTATAGAAGGGATAACTTTTAGCTGATGGTCAGAAAATTTTAGAGATTTGTCAGGCATTCATAAAAGGGATATTTTTATAACATATTATAAACCCTGCATATGGCAAGACTCTTCTCTGGTATAATTTCCACAATTTGCAATTACAAATGTATCTAAATTTAAAGGCTCATATTCTTGAACACAAAATATACTTAAACAATATGCTCAGTAAAAGTAATAAGGAATCCAAAAAAAAAAAAAAAAGTAGCTTTAAAAGGTAAACTGAAGCACATTAAAATTTAGGATTATTTATTTAAACATTGATTTGAATTGGGCAGTACCAATCCAAAAATGACTAGGAATACTCCACCCATAGAAGGTAGGTACAAAGTGATAAAAACAAAGTGATAAAACAAAAATGATAAAAACAAAGCAAAGAAATTTTTTCACTGGTTATAGCTTCAATGGTTTACCTTATTTGGGAACACCTGGTTAGCTGGGATTGGTTGGTTCTGTTTCACTTTCTCAAATTTGAGTGCATTGACTTTGGCTTCAACTTTGCTTTGCTTACATAGGCTACCAAGGCATTAGAACCACCTCAGTCTATAATTTCCTTGTTTAAATACTTGAATGGTAGGTAGGTAGATAGATAGGGATCTATTTCCTTTAGCCATTAGCTAATATAGATAGATATCTATCAACCAGTTATATCCTCCATAATATAACAAAGTGATTTTCCTAGTTCTCTTTGTTCAATATCTGTTTCCAAAAAAATGTAAATTGATTTTATATAATCCAAAGCTAGAGATGAATACCTAAATGTAAAAATCCAGTGATGCTCATATGTATATCAAACTGCTCTGAGAAGCCTGCTCTAAAATTATTGTTATTGTTTATTTAGGAAGTAACCATCCTGACTTAATTTAACAAATAATGAATAGGGAGAATAAACAAAAATAATAAATGAAAATAGCTCCAAAAAGATTATTTTCCCAAATGAAGAATCCAGTAATATTTTATAAATGAGATGGAATGGAAGAAAACAAAAATAAATATAGAACACAGTTAAAGGAAAAAAAAAAACCTCAAATACATTTTTAAAAGATCAACTGCTTCAGGGAACAAAAAGTAAATGGTGAATGCCAACAGACAAATAATGTAATTTTAAAAAAAGATGCAGTCATTTTGAAGTAACAGATGAAAATGATCAACTCATAAGAATGCTTGCTATAATAGAATTGATCTGGCAGTTCTAAGAGAGCAGGTAATGTTTCAAGCCCTGGAGTCAGATTGTTGGGATTTGAACTCCAGGTCCTTTACTAACTAGGTATAGGATTTGAGGAAAGTTTCTTCATCTGTAAATAGATAAAATAATAATCATAAAATCTTAAAAGTTTATTTGATGTTTATGATAATATTTGAAAAAAATGCTTAGAGCATTCAGTGCAAGTTTGCTATTTAAACAGAGAAAATAGTGTTAGTTCATAAGCAGAAAATATCTGTATTTCAGGTAAAACGTACTACAGGGGCTAAAGGATATCATCAATGTCTAATTTATAACTTATTAGTCTGCTTTAAAAATGTTGTTTTCATTCTAACACAGGCTCCATCTTTTTTTTTAAATCACAAGATAACTTGCAACTCATTTTTACACTTTCAAGATTCTATTTAGGAAAAATGTCTGCATTCCTTACACAGATTTTGACTCACTATTAATAAATTTTATGTTGCATGCTCTTAATAACTTTGGGATGCTATAGAAGGTATGTTCAACTGGGTGGCTTATAAATAACAGAAATTTATTTCTTTTAGTTCCCAAGGCTTGAGATCAGGTTACCAGCATGGTCAAGTTCGGGTGAGGGACCTCTGCCTGGTTTTAAACCTTCATTCTTATGTGGCTAGCTCTCTGTCTTCATCTCATGAGGCACTAATCCAATTCACGAGGGCTCCACCATGATGACCTGATTACGTCCCAAAGTCCACCTCCTTATTGTGTTGCACTAGGATTTAGATTTCAACATACCAGTTTGGGGAGGACACAAACATTCTGTTTGTAACACATGCCCACTACTGCAATATTTGTCTATTCTGCTCAAATGATTTCACTATATTTGGCTGAAATTAGCTTAATCCATGGACCTGAGGGTAAAACTCAAAATGAATCTGTAAGATATCCAAAAGGAAATTTGAGATTGGTAGGAAGAGGAATGAAAGAAAAATGGATATGGAAGAATCCATTTATAATCAATATGAAAATGATTTCAGGAGTTCAAGATGAGCCAGTTATGCTTCTGATTCTATAGACTGTCATTGAAGACATGAAAGACATTATTGAATGTACATGGCCATAGGCCTAAACTGAGTGAATCAAATGGGGTAATTGAGAGAGCTTAGCCTAAAGCTTTATCTAAATAGCCTTGGAAGAATAATGTATGGACTATATGCATACATTTTAATGCAAGAACCCTTATCTATTTATGAAATATTGTCCACAGAATATGGAATTCTGACCAAATAGATTAGAAACAGATTTGGAGAAGAATAAACAGAAGGTTAAAAAAAATCTGAGCAAATTAGCTAATATTAAAATGTAAGTGAAGGAAATCAGTGGTGTATCAAAATGGGGCAGTTGAGGAATGGAGACAATAAAGAGATACACTATTGGTGGGAGGTTGGGGTACCAGGTGGTGGGTATTATAGAGGGCACGGATTGCATGGAGCACGGGGTGTGGTGCAAAAATAATGAATACTGTTATGCTGGAAATAAAAAAAAAAAAAAAAAAAAAAACAAACTAATTCAACTAATCAATTAAAAATTCTCTTAAATTCCAAAAAAAAAAAAAAGAAAAAAAAAAAAAAAGAAAAAAAGAAAAATAAATCCAAATACAATTTATTTTTATTTGAACCACGTGCTTGGAATTCTAAACAATGTCTACCCTTGAAGAGCCACTGGTGGGAAAACACTGGGTTACTATTCCCCTGATTCAGGCTTTTTAACCTATAGCAGTCAGATGACCGATCTACAGTCAATCTAGGAGTGTGTCCCCACAGAAGATAAAGAATCATGTATCTTCTTGAACTGCTTCAGAAATGTTTCATCAGGCAGGGACAGAGCTACCTCAGCATCTCCAGAGTGTTTTCAACTTCCACAAATTTTATATATTCCACTCTAACATATAATTGAGGAATGAATGGGGAATTTAAGATTATATCAGTCTAATTTTCATATAACATTTAATAAAGAAACATTTTTGTCAGCTGCTAAAGCCATCCTTCTTTTTCCATTCATTGGTAATTGAATCAGTGTTAGAGTTGTTGAAAATTTGCCAACCTTAATTATTTGGGAGGATTCACTTAAGAATTTATAGTACTGGACTGTCCATTTTCTGAGGAAAATTCTACTTAGTCTATTCCCTCTCTTAGAGAGCAAAATAAAAGTACTCCTGTTTCGCTGATTTAGAGATTAACAATGGTGGTACTTCTCTTCAGATCTGCCCAGGGTATCTCTTCGTTTATATAAGCTCATATGTATTTAAAGATCTTTAATTACCATTTTTCTGTTTGCTTCTCTTGGTTCCTGATCTCTCTATATTTCACTTTCCACAAAAAAAAACTCTGAAGTTGTTTTAACCCTAAGGCCCAGTGTAGTCTTTGATCAGGAATCTCTTCAATTCATAAAATCTGCCTATTGGTGTTTTTTCCTTCCTTTCATGTTGCTGTGTTGGAAAATAATCCAACAGATTACTGAATTAAAAATGCTATTGACGCTTTTTTCAGTCCTGTACCACTAGGGGCCCAGTAAGAACCTGCATGTACTTTAAAATGTGGTATTATACAAAAGTGTATCTTTTGATGTTTATGAATTTTTCATGCTTTCACTACTGGTGATGGGACCCATCCTTAATTGTATATCCTATACTGTAGTGTTGAGATGACTGTAACTCTTTCTCTATCTCCCTCTTTTTAGAGTTGAGAGTCTTGAAACAATTCTAAGATTGACTCCATTGTGGATTACTACCATTATCTCTTATTATTGGCTTTCTTCATACTTTCTTCACCTCACTAACTACAATTTTTTCAAGTTCTGATGTCCACCTCCATTTAGGGTAAAAAAGAAAACCTGCCCCCCAAAAAGTTAAAAAAAAATCCAAACATTAGATTTTAGACCCTTCCCCCAAACTGGGTTCGGTATCCCTATACTTTGTTCCTATAGTACATTATGGATTTCAGCATTCATTATACTTAATGGCTTAGGTTTCTTCACTTAGTTTTTTCTCCCCAAAACCTTGAAAATCCCTAGTCTCTTCTGTGACTGTATTCCTACAATCGAATTACATGTACCTCCTTGTGGTAAAAGCTCAAAGAATCTTGGTTGAATGAATAAGTGCCCAAAGTATGTTATGAATATTAGGAGCCATTCAACTATCTTGTAAGGATTCTGGAGATGCGAAGCATCCTATGTGGGCAATAGATAATAAAACTAGGTACAGACTTCAAGATTCTTGCTGCCACATAAACTTACAATTAAATCTGTCCATTGGTGTGTTTTCATCATAATACACAAGAAATGAAGACATGGAACATCTGTGTTCCAATGTGATATACAAGTTCATCAGTATATGTTTCAAATACAGCAAGAAATGCATTAAAAAATGTAGAGTTGTTTTTATGTGTCAGTTTAAATTTTTGCATTGTAATAATAAACACAAACTAGTTGCAGCCATAAGAGTTATGAAATCTTTACCGTGTTTTTCCAGGCCTGCTTTAGAAATTGAGATGAAGAGTAATCACCATTTCCCTTTTATTTGTAGTCACATTAATTTTCTGCTTAGTTTACTTTGTTTTACAGAAAACTACATTTGGAGAAGTTAAGCCATTAAGCCACAGTAGTAAAAATACTAAAAAAAAAAAAAAAAATCAGGGAAGAGGTAAATATGCAAATCCTAAAAGATGAGACCTGTTGGCTCTCGTAGTTATGCTTCTTACAGAAGCTATGCCCCCTAAGAGAGGATAGGTAGGTCTGAGTGGAAGAAATAGGTCTTTATAAAGCTTTCAGCATTCATCTAATGTATTTGACTCTCTCTGTATTCTATGGACTTGTATAGCTAAGCTTTTCAGAGCAACTGAAATTCTTTAACAATTTAACTGTACTCATTGGAAATATATTTGGACATGCTGCTTCTTGCTCCTCTAACTCAAATCTATTTTTTTCCAGGATTAAATTAAAGCATTTAAAAGATAATGCTTTCTTTATTCACAATTAAGTTAAAATTTAAAGTATTAGAGTAATTCTCAACAATAATACATACATAATCAAAAAGCAAAGGTTGAGTTAATTATGTTTGTTACTTCACAACATATTATCACCTTAACTATAAGAGGGTCATGTGTTTTGAGGATTAGCCTGTATAATTCATCAAAAGTATTAAATATTAATAAATATTTAATTTCATTAATATTAAATAACAGAAATTCAGTAAATTACATGTATTAAATAAGTACTTAGACTCCCACAGAAAATATCCTTGTGATATGCCAAACAATCTGAAAAAGTTTTTTACTTTTACTTTTATAAGTTGAACAATTATACACAAAATATATTAGCCCATTAACCCTAAAATCCAGTGATCCATTACTGTCCTCTCTATATATGCCCTGTCTTTATTCAGCCTTCCCTTAGAGTCTTAATTTCATTAACTTCTTGACCATGCTTTTCCATGATACAAAGAGTTCCTGTGAC